>NC_062553.1:103836191-104139222 GCF_016906955.1 Phacochoerus africanus | reverse complement strand
AAAGATAAACAGCAAAAGACTGTCTTCAGGGGGCTTACATTCCAATAGAAGAAAGGAGGCATACATGGAGATAAATCAAAATACAGAAGAGAGCAACACATTCTAGCATAAAAATTGCTGACTTTGATAATGGCAGCCTGGTGGCATGATTAATTAAAAAACAGTTACAGAGTTCTCATGGCTCAGCTTGTTAAGGACCCGACTAGTATCCATGAGGATGTGGGTTCAATCCTGGACCTAGCTTGGTGAATTAAGGATTTGGCATTGTTGCAGGCTGTGGAGTCATAGGTTGCAGATGCGGCTTGGATATGGCTTTCCTGTGTCTGTGGTGTAGGCCAGCAGCTGCAGCTCTGATTCAACCTTTAACTCCAGGAACTTCCATACGCCTAGGGTACAGCCCTAAAACAAACAAACAAACAAAAAAACTGTTAAAACTAAACAAATGAAAAACAAGATTGCTGGTACTCAAAATGGAATTTGTATAGAGAATTAAATCAGGTTTGATTGAACTTGTATTTCATACTTTAATCAGCAAAAACAGGAAGTAAATTTTGGAAGAAAATTTGGGATATATGTATGGCTAAGATGATTTAAAGAAAAATAGGAAACCCAGAAACTGTAAGACAGATATACAGGCATTCCTGCTGTGGTACAGTGGGTTAAGGATCTGGTGTTACTGCAGCTGTGGCATAAAGTTGCAGCTGTGGCTCAGATCTGATCCCTGGCCCGGGGGAACTTCCATATGCTGGGGGTGTGGCCAAAAAGAAAAAAAGAGACATAATTGATTATGCAAAATATTTTTAAAGCATGGAAAAATAACCAAACCATGAAGTCAGAATACATGTGATAATTTGAGAAAGAATGTTTGTTAATAAATGATATGAAAAAAATTAAAACCTATTATGTGCCTTCAAAGATAAGAAAAAGACAACCAAATAGAAAAATTATCAAAAGTATTGGCCATTCACACAGCAAAGTAAGGTAATATGATTCAATTTTTGTAAAGCAAGGAATTATAGAAAAAAAAATCCTCCGTGTGTGATTTATGAAAATGGAGATAAATTTGAAAGGTTGCATGTCTGTCTGGCTTATGTTAGTTATTGAAGGGAAGGAGCAGAGGGGTGGTGTGGATAATGGGGAAATAAACAAAAGAAAAAGGAGTGAGAAAAGTTTGAACACATAAATATCATAAATATGGTCCCATTTCTGCAAAATGTTGTAAGTATGTGGCTCTATATGAATGAGTATATACCACTTGCTTTGCTCTAATCCTAGTCCAGGCTCCATTAGCTCTCACCTTGATCCCAGCTGCAGTCATCTTTCTGTTTTCCCTATTCCACACTTGCCTTTTTTTACGGTCCATCTTGCAAGCAACAACCAGGTATGTCTTTGAAAAGTTAATTCAGATCATAATCCTCCTCTGGTCAGTACTCTCCTTCAGTTTTCCATTGCACTCAGAGTAGCACCAGGGCCCTGAAACTTCTCTAACCTCATGTCGTACTATGTTGCCATACTTCTCTTGGGACACTCCACCCGTACCAGTCCTTGCCTTGTTTCTCCAATACTTTGAATGCCATGTTGCCTCACAGCTTTAATACTTGTTGTCCCCTTTGCCCAGATGTCCCCATCTTCCTGCTCTCACTTCCACATCTCTCCATAAATGTCACCACATCAGAAAAGATTTTTCCTGATGACCCCATCTAAAATAACATCATCACTCTCTAACACTAATACCCTTTTTTTTCCTTCATTGTACCTGTTAATACCAGACATGACTAGAATAAAAGCATCTTGAGATAGACTGAGTCACATGGCACACAGTAGGCATTTGAAAATTATTTGCTGAGTGAAGTAATGAATGAATAAATGAATAGGCATGTTTGGGGAAGGGTAGTCAGTCTAAAAAAACAGTGATAGCTTCGGGTGCTGTTTGCCTCCTCTTTGTATTTTTCTCTATTGCTTGAATAAGTAACAGACTGTTTAAACGTTTTCCAGCATTGACAAGTCAGAATTTTTATTTTTATAGGAGTCTGTAATAAGTTTAGAGGAAGAACTTTAAGGAAAAATGAACTTATTGCCATTCTTCTTTATCTCAGAAATGCAAGATTATAATCTCTGAAACTTACATTTTTCCAGAGAACTTCAAGATACTTAGCTGTGTTTCTTATTTTCTAGACATGTGCAGAAAGTTGTATATCCAAGAATCTAGTTCCTACATCAAATATATGTGCCTTGAGGGAGTTCCCGTCATGGCGCAGTGGTTAACGAATCTGACTAGGAACCATGAGGTTGCGGGTTCGATCCTGCCCTTGCTCAGTGGGTTAAGGATCCGGCGTTGCTGTGAGCTGTGGTGTAGGTTGCAGATGTGGCTCAGATCCCGCGTTGCCGTGGCTCTGGCGTAGGCCGGCAACTACAGCTCCGATTCGACCCCTAGCCTGGGAACCTCCATATGCCGTGGCAGTGGCCCAAGAAATAGCAAAAAAGACCAAACAAACAAACAAAAAAAACCCATAAATATATGTGCCTTGAATCTTACTCTTTACTGTAGTGAAGATAAATAACTTATCCACATCAAAAAGCAAATTACTAATGTTTTCTGTAGTATGTAGAAAAAGTACACGTGTGTTTTGATTTACTTTGAAGTGTATAAAAAACAAGATGGATTAATGGATGACTAGAGGGAGGGTTGTATAATAAAACAAGATAGTAAGATATTAATGGTAGAATCTAGGTGGTGAGTATATAGGTCTTCACTGTAAAATTCCTTCAACTTAAAAATATTTGAAATTTGTTCATATTAAGATTTTTGAAAGAAAATTAATAATTAAAATAGAATTTAGTATATCCAAAAATACTTATTACTTTTTGATGAGAAAGGAAAAAGGAATTTAGGTATTCTGATGAAAGCATTAATGGTTTGATACAGTAAAATATTTTAGCCAGTTTAATGTGTTAGAATTTGTGGTTATATAAACCACATTTCTTTGATTAGAAAAAATCAGTTTTGATCATCAAGCATCTTTTGTACTTTAAGCATTTATGGGAGAAGCAATTAGAGTCTGGTCTTTTCCATTAATTAGGGCTTTCAGAAGCTTTCTGAAAAACACACTTCTAAACATAAGCCATTGAGAGCTGTTGTGCTGAACTACAATTAGCACTGTTAATAATAGCTTTTCCAGGAAAAGAATTTAATGACTGTGCAGAATCAAAATTTAAATAAAGTATCATTGTATGTATTACTTCAGTGTTTCCTTTGTTTTTCATATGATAAATAGGCAGAAAAATTTGTCCCAATGCTAAGAATCATTACCTTCTAAAACAGTACTCTAAAAACACATTCATTCATTCTGTTGTGCCACTCTGTTCATTACGCAGAGGTTGTAGAGAGGAAGGAACAGAATTTAACTCATGGTGTGTGTGTGTATCTCCCTCCTTGTCCACTCTGATCCTTTCCCCCCATTTCCTTGTTGTTCTTCACCCTCTTATCTCTTTCTTATTTCCTCTTTCACTTCCTCCCTCCCTCCTCCTATCCCCTCCTCCTTCTTCCAATCCTATCTCTTTCTCTGTCTGTCCCTTCCTTCTCTCTGGCCATAGGCTACCAGAGAGAGGTGCCAGGTCATTCCTGCATACTCATTTCTCCCACTAATGAGATTATATTGAGGGCAAATATAGAATGATGTTATATTCTCCATTAGAGATATGTAAGCTGTATACTTTCATTGTTGGTTATACTTTTCAATTTCTCTCTCTCCCACTCTCTCTACTATGTCTCTATCTGATTTGAAAAGAAATCTATTTAAATTTTCCACTAGAAATGTATTTTTAATCGAGCTCTCCTATCACAATAGTGTTTGCTTGCTTTAATAGTTAGCACCTTTTTTGATTGATGCATTTATACAATGCATTTTTTTCATGCACTGTATCTTTTATTATGATATGACTTTCCTTCTTATCTAGTTTAGTGTTTCACCTGATTATCAAGTTTAAAACAATACTTTAAGTTCTGTATTGATGTTAATATTGTTGTCTCCTTTTCCTTACATTTGCCTGATATTTTCTTGCCAATTTCTTTATTTTAAATACTTTATTTAAATAATTTATCTTAAGTAATTTTCACTTATTTTTTGGTCCAATATGACTGACTCTTTTTTTTTTTTTTTTTTAATGGCTGCACCCCTAGCATCTGGATATTCCGGGGCCAGGGATTGAACCCAAGCCACAGCTGTGACCTATACTATAGCTGTGACAACCCTGGTCCCTTAAACCACGGTGCTGGGCTGGGGATTGAACTTGTGCCTCTGTAATGGCCTGAGCCACTGCAGTCAGATTCTTAACCCACTGTGACACAGCAGGAATTCCTGACTGACTCTTTTAATGGAAATGTATGGTCCACTGATATTGAGCATATTGACTGATACATCTGATTTTTTTCCTATCTTTTTCTCTTCTTTTACATTATTTGCAATTTATTCTTATTTCCCTGGTTTGTTCAGGTTACTATTCAATCAATTCTCCTTCACCCTCATTTTAGGCACCCCTGTTCTGCTCAAAGTCAGACATACATTTCTCTGCTACTATTTAAAACAAGATACCTAGGGTTTTTTTTCCTCCAAACTTAAATACAATAGGAACGGTATTGACTTACAGAAGTCCAGAGTGTAGCAGAATGAAGAAATTAATACTTTACTAGAGTCTTTTTTTCTTTATCTGTCTCTTCTCTCTGCTTTCTCCCCCCCCCCTTTATAGAGGTATAATTGACAAAGTTGTAATATATTTAAAGTGTACAATGTGATTATTTGATGTATATATACCTTGTGAAAAGAGATGCCAACCTTTTTTTTTTTCTACCAAGGCGCTTTATTTCTCCTAGTTATCATCCCATTCACTCCAATAAGATGAACCCGTTAGCATATTTTCACTGCTTATCTTCTCCACTGCCTCCCACTAGATGAGAAGTCTGGAAGGTTTTTGTTCCCTAATCCCTCCCTCCAGTTCCACCTTGCCCCCATCCCTAACTTCTAAGTTTTGCTGAGGTGGTTAAATACATTAATTCTAAACTCATTAGACTTATATTTCATAAATTCTTGTTTAGTACTTTTAAAAACACATTCCCGGACAGCCTGCTATTATCTATTTAGATTTAAATATATTTAAATTGTATGTGTATGCTGTACTAAAATGCTATTTAAGCTTTTTTGTTAAACTTGTAAGAAATCTTCCCAGCAGTTTTGTTTCATTGGATCCTATATTCTTTGATGGGTTGTTATCACTAACTGGTTATTTTCCTTGGTGTGGAGCTGCGTACAGATCTTGGAATGTCAGTGATTTCATTAGTGATAAGTAAGTCATCCTGTTTTTTAACTCCCTGGAGAATTATGCAGCCAGACTCTACCTAAACAGCAGAGAGAATCTTTCTGCTCCTTTTTCTACTAATACTTTTCTACCCTCAGAAACAGGGAAATTTTAGCCTGCTACTGAGATGTCATAGGAGTCGGTCACACTAAGAAATCCATCAAGAGACCAGGTCGATATTAGATCTTGGGGTGCACATAACTTTGAAGCTTCCCCCCCCCTCCCGCATTCACCAACTGTGAACTTCATCTTGAGGGTCTTAGAGTCTGGTTTTCAGACTCATGGTTGCCTTGCCTCTTGTTGGAAGGGGGCTCACATTATTTCCTCTGCCAAGACCGTTTCAGAACTCAGTATCTTACACTCACCATCAACAGCTGATGCTTGGCTCAAAATAGAATAGATTCAAAGTAGGAATGTCTTTAAAATGGGAAAGTAAACAGAAATAAAACAGGATTTGGTCATGTGTGGTCATAGATTGTGGTGGGATTTGTTTTTATTGACTGTCCAAAATTCTTTCAGTAACCACTGCCCTTCCCCTGACCCAGCTCATGTAATTTGAGCCTTGATAAATTGCACTATTAGTTAGGAATATTTCTTTTGCAAGTAACAGAAAAATCTAATATGGCTTATATAAAAAATGGAATTTATCTGCTATTATAACTATCTTGAGCCAAGCAGATTTTGGAAAGTATACGTAGAGGTATATTGAACTTTAGATAACTGATAGTTCAGTTGTATCTAATTGTCTGCCTAGCTTCTACTTTGGCAAAAACATTTCTTCTCAAGACTGGAAGCTATCTGTCAACAGTTTCCAACAATATTCATTTTCTTGGTCATATCCAGTGGCAGAAACTGTATCTTTCCATTAGCTCTCTGAGAAGAGCATGTGAACTTCTTTTGCAGAAGCCTTCAACAAACATCATCCACACTTCGTAATCCCTATTTGGATCATATGCTGTAATAAAGCAAAAATCTATACCAGTCAGTGGCTTACACATAAGTGATCAAGGCCATACAGATGTTAACATAGGACACAAAGTCCATCACCTCTTGTCAAGTTCCCTAAAGATTTCCACTTTGCTAAATCTAGTGATCAATTATCAGTGTTCATTTTACTTGACCTGTAGGCTCATTTGACTCAGTTGATCATACACTCCTTCTTGAAACACTTTCTTCCCTTTGCTTCCATGATTGTACTCTTCTAGTTTTCCTTGTACTTCATTGGCTGTTCCAATTTAGTCTCCTTTGCTGCTCTTCCTCAAGCTATCTTGTAGCCCTGGAATGGTTTTTAGACTTCTTGTTCTACCTACCCTTATTGCCTTCATGGTCTCAACCAGTTTCATGGCTTTAAATAAGATTTTACAAACTATAAGTAATCAACATCATTGTTACATAGCAAAATATACCAAACCAGCATCATCATTCTTATCACTTAAAGTCAGAGAAATGTCATTTCACTTACTCTTGGCAGAAATTTATTGTGTAGATTGAGTTATGTCCTTGTTTTACAAGTGAGAAAACGGAGACTGAAGACAATGTAATTAACTTGGGCAAGGTTATGGAGAGAGGAAGAGGTAGAGCCAGGCCTTGAATCTGGACAGATAGATTCCAGAGTTGTTCTTAACCACCACATCTTACTCCCTCCACAGTCTCAACAGCTTCTTGACACGCAGCACCTCTGAAGACATTCGTTTGCTGTTCATGCCAGTGTGTGAAGTTACTAGGGTGCCCTGTTCCTCTGCTGCAAAGGATCTCCTAAAATTTTAAACTTTCAAATGACTCCAAAATTTTCAGCAGTCACTAGAAAAATTTTAGAGACCAACCTGCCAGTGATTTTGTTAAAAAAAAAGGCTGAATTGACATTAAAAACAAGCAAGCCGAAAAACACTCTTTGAAACTTTTTCTCTGGCTAATGCCTCTTTTAGTTCTGTCTTTCTCCACCACCTACTGGAATAATACCTTTATTAAAAAAGCATAAAAATTTGATAAAATAGCATAGATAAAATTCCTTTTGTTTCCTTCCCCTTAATTTACCATCTGAATTCCAACTTCCTTACTCTGCTGAAATTACTGCTATATCAATTTTTAACTCACAACTGCCAAGTCCAGTGAACATTTTCAGTCTCTGTTTTACTCCGTTTTCTCTGGCATTTTACAGTGTTCATTATTCTCTCCTTAAAAGTATTTCCTCCCATGAGTTACAGGATATGTGTTCTTTTTTGTTTCCTACTATTTCTGTTAAATTTTCTTTAGAGCAACCCTTACTTGAAATATAATTAAGTTTGGTTTTCTCCAGGGTCATCAGTCCTGTTCTCACTATGTTTTCTCCCTGGATAGAGTCATATGTCTTTGAGTCTTAAATTATCATTTTTCTTTTTCCTTTTCTAGTGCCACACCTGCAGCATATGAGGTTCCCAGGCTAGGGGTCTAATCGGAGCTACAGCTGCTGGCCTACACCACAGCCACAGCAGTGTGGGACCCTAGCTGTGTCTGCGACCTACACCACAGCTGACAGCAAGGCTGGCTCCTTAACCCACTGAGCGAGGCCAGGGATTGAACCTCAAACTTGTGGTTCCCTAGTTGGATTCATTTCCGCTGCGCCACGATGGGAACTCCTTAAATTATCATTTAAAAATGAATGACCCTAAATATATTGTATCTTCATCTGGAAATCTAGTAAGTTCCTCAACATACCCAGAACTGAGCAATGCGACTCCCTTTTCTCCATTCTGAAACCGTTCCACTTTTTTTTCCCTTTCTGCATTAGTACCACCATCACTATCCTAAGTCCAAAAAACTCTTATCTGGTGCTTCCTCTGTTCTTTCACCTTCAAGAACTCAAGTTGTCATTCATATTGTATCTTAAGTCTGTCTTTTCTGCAACATCACCAGTAGCTTTATGTTAGATCAAGCTCAAGTTATGTCCAGCCTGAACTATAACAAGAGGTTATTATTTGATCTTGTTGATTTCAGACTTGCCTCTGCAATTGTTTTTCCATGTTGTTACCGGTGTGATCCTTCCACATTTCAGTCTGACCATGTCATTTCCAAAATGAGTTCCTTCAAGGGCTCTGTGATGCTTAGAAGAGACAGTTCAGTTGCAAATCGACTCTAATAAAAATTTTTAAAAATGGAATAAAATTTTACCGTTTCAATAAAATAGCAAGTCAGGAGTCTCTGAGTGGTCTCTAAGCAGATGCAGACATCTAATTTCAGCACATTAAATTAAAAGGTAATCACATGCAATTTGCACTTAAATTACTTAAAATTTTGCTTGTAAGTTTGTGACCTCTGGACATTCTAGACTGCATTGGATGCATATACCCCTTTTATATCAGAAATGTGGAAATGTGTACCAGGAGACAGTAATATTAGGGAAATATTCAGTCAGTGCAATAAAAAGAAGTGTAAATCTTAAAAAAAAAAAAAAGAGACAGTTCAAGCTCAACAAAGCCTTTCCTAATCTGGTCCCAGCCTATTTCTCCAGCCTCATTTCCTGCTATTTCTCACCTCTTTTTCTCCTTTTTTTATTCCATACTCTTCCCCCACCACTTCTTTTATTTTTCTTTTCCCCATGCCCTTCTCTTCATCCACTTCCTTCAATATTAAATTGTATGTAGCTCTCTGAAGATGGCAAGGTTGTTTTATAACAACCTAGATCATCTTAAATATCTTACCCACCTTGTTCACCCATTGAACTCCTATTCATCCTACTAAGGCCGGTTCATGTACCATTCTTTCCAGTTTCTCCAAACTAAGCTCATTAGTGCCTTCCTTGTGCTATTTTTTGTAATGTGCCCATACTTTATTATAAATAAAGCTGTCTAGATAGAATTTGTTTGGATATTGTGGCTCTCCTAGGATTGTGAGTTTCTTAAAGGTAGTAATTCTATTGTTACTATCTTTTTCTCCCTGTTACAATGTTTGGCATATAACAGAGGGTCAATGTTTGTTGAGCTGAGCTTAACTGAAACCATAAGTTAGTTTCTCTTGGGATAAATAGTATTTATAGAAATGATATCATATGTTTTAATATCACCTTACTGTGTACTGTGCATTCCTGTGCAACCTTTATTAGGACTAATTTTCACCGTAAGTTAAGCATATGAGGAATCACATTTACTATATGTATATATACCATGTCATTAAGATATCATTCAGTATTATTAAAGTATTTGTGTTATTTTGTGCTAAAAATCCTTAACATTTTCCATATGGAAAAGTCATTTCTATTTTCTCATGAAAATGACAGCAAAGGCAGTGCCATCTGTGATAACATTAATAGCTAAGTCCAAATAAACATGATTACATCATTCTTAAGGAATCTAAGTTTTATATTCTTGAATCATCTATTTGTGAAGTTTCAAGTTTAGAGAACATACAGAGATAGATTATTTAATAATGACAAAAGAATTAATTCTGATTGTTATCATAAAGAGCTCAGCTAAGTTTAGCTTTTCAAAACAAATTTAAGAGCTGTGGAAAAATGAACTTTGCAGATTCATCTAATCTGTTTTTATAGTTAGGACAAACTAAAGTTAAATGCTATAGACCTCTCTCCATAGTTTGGTTCTTTTTTTTTTATTGTTGTTGTTATCTTCCTCAGACCTTTAAAACTTGAAAGAAATAGAATATGCTCATGGAAATTTAGCTTTCTGTTAATTAATAAGATTTTTAAATCACATGTTGACTTCCCTCCCTTTAAATACTTGATTTATGATGGGAAAGACTTATAGAATTAACCCTTATGTAACTACTGCTGTCTTGCTTCTAGTCATAAGCAGTTGGCATATTTATTTTTTCATTGAGGTAAAGTTCACATAACACAAATTTGACCTTGTTAAAGGGAACAGTTCAGTGGCATTTAGACATTCACAATGTTGTGCAACCATGACTTCCATCTAGTTTCAAAATGTTTTTTTCGTGCTAAAAGGGAACACTATATTCTTCATTTTCCTCACTGCCCCATATTCTAGTGACTGCCAATCTGTTTTATGTTTCTGTGGATCTCTTTTATATACTTGATTTAAATGGAGTCATAATGATTCTATATGACTGACTTCTTTGTATGTATTCTGGCTTCTTTCACTTAGAATAATGTTTTTGAGGTCCAAACATGTTGTAGCATGTATCAGTACTGCATTCCTGTTTAGGACAATAATATTCCATTGTATGTATTTCCAACAGTTTCTTTATCCATACATCCACATTTGGGTTGTGTCCACCTTTTGGCTGTTATGAATTGTGCTGTTATGAACATTCATGTGCAAGTATTGTTTAATCACCTATTTACAGTGAATTGGTGAATTTTTGACAAGTAAGAGCAAGTCTCCTGAATTTTGGAAAAGCTATTTGAAAATTTGACTGGATTTAGACAATTTCTTTTAATCTTAAAAAAACTGAATTTCAAAGCTTTGAGCACTTTTTTTTCCTTGTAAAACTGGCCACTTCCTTTCCTTAAAAACACCAGATGATAGACATGGGGAATTCAGTTTTAGTCGTTCATATTTTTTTGAAATTTATTGAATTTCTACAAAAGAAAATCAATTTCTATTTATGTCAGGTACTGTATTCAGTTGAAAGTACAGAAATAAATTTCACTTTCAAAAAGCTTGTAGATAGTGGGACAGATACTCAAATAACAAACTGTAAATACTGATTGGAATGGTTCTATGTGTGCTCCAGAGTTTGCGGGATTCTATGGAGCAGAAAGGAGGAACACCTAATGCAGTCTGGGAGGGTCCAGTCAGACCTCCCAGAAGTGAAATATGAACTGCTCCCAAATATTATGAAGGTGAATCAGTCCTTCTTCCATCCCACTCCCCAGAGGTAGATAATGTGCCCCTGAATATTTTTGTGTGAAAAAGTACACATTTGGAATGAGTGTACGCAGAGACAAATAGGTCTTGAGACAAAATCAAAGTATACATCCTGTTTTGTGACATGCCTTTTGCATTCAACTATTGTGATATCTTTTCTTGGGCATAAATGTGAGCTGAGGTTAAAGATGTATGGATTAACCTAGTGATAAAAGTGTGAAGACATATAAATGGGAGAGAGCAGGACATATCTTAAACCTTTATTTAATTCTATCTTTTGGTGTAGGGGATTTAAAACTAGCATCAAAAGTTGATTAAGTTGAAATACAAACAAATTGATGTGTCTGGACAAAGTGTAGCTAAATATGAATTATTTTAGGATTCTTTGTAACCCTTCACATTTTCCTTCTCTGTTTCCCTTATAAGTTCATAGTGAATGCTCATTTAATACAGATTTTTAAGTTCCACCTGGAAGCAGCTATTCCATCTTGTTTGTTTACACAAGTATGGCCTTGAATTGCATATAATTACTCAAAACTCTAGTCTAGTTCAATATTGATTGTGTAGTAACTATAGCTGAAGCACTGTGATAAGGTGCTGGGGATAAAATATTTTGTCTTTGTGTAAATTTGTCCTAATGAGATCATAGTCTAATGGGAGACCTATAATTATGGATACATATAAAGATATTGCACAGATAATTTAGAACTGTACACCAAGACCCTTAGCCCCCAGACTGATTAGGTCAGGGGAGGGTTATTGGCAAAAATGAATAATCTAAGATAAAAATTAGATTAGGGCCAAACATTTCAGGCAAATGATCAAATAAGGTAAAGATTGTGTGTAGTTTCTTCTTTTTGGAACATGATATGGCATGTTGTGTTGAGACAGAGGTAAGGAAATGGGGGTCCTTGTGTGTGTGGTATTAAAGGAACTTATACTTGATCCTTTTTCGGATAAGACACTGATAGGTAATAGTTAAGGGAGACAGGTGTGGTCAGGGAGTGTGGATTTGAGGAAGGCCAGTTAACAAGCTATTATAGTAGTCCACTTTCGAGATTGTGGGGCCTGAACGAGAACAGTAGATGTGAAAGGAATGGGGAGGAGGAGGAGACTGAATTAAAACGTTTTAGAATGAGAAGGACTTAATGAGAAGAGGAAATAGTACTGAGAGAAGAGAAATGATGGTTGTATGCTTGATCTTTCCGTTTGATGAGGGGGGAAAATGTCTGTGCTACTAGTTAACATAGCCAAGAGAAGGTAAGAAAAATTCAAGGTAAGAAGCATCCAAGTCTGCTCCTAACGGACATATCGTTCAGAGGTTTGAGGGCAGGTTTTAGCTGGAGAAACATACTTAGAAATGATCCAAAGGGGTTATTGAAACCATCACTGAGAAAGAACGTATAGGATAAGCAGGGTGGAGAGTTGAGTATGGAAGTATGTGACAGTACAATAGTTAGCTTATGAAAAAAAATGTAGTTATATAAAATTACATAGTGGCCAGAATTTTCAAAGTAGAAACAAGCATGAGTGTCATGGAAATCAAGAAGGAAGGCAGTCAAGTGGTACAGAGAGGTCGATTTAAAGACTGAAGACTGAAAATGTCCTTTGGAAATTCCCTAGTTTCTGAGAATTCTTGGACGCAGTCCTAATAGGCTAAGGCTACTGATAATGATGAAGAAGTGATAAAATAATAAATAAAGGTGGCTACTATTTATGAGGACTTGCCTTATGACAGGCATAGTTCTAAAGAGTTTTTTGATTTATTTCTAAGACTCTTCATTTGGACTTATTTTAGACCTAGTTCTGCAATGTCACTTGGAACTCTTTACAGTCCACAGTCCTCTATTGTTCAAAATTATTTTCTTGCTTCTAAGACATTTTTGTTCTCTTTGGCAGGGCTGAAGCATACATTGGTTAGTGCTGTTCTACTTCGATTACTGTTTGCTTTCTCTTTTTGAGTCTAGGTTTAGAGGATATTTCTAGTTCATTGAATACTGTACACACATTGTTTTAGGTTCTGGAAATAAAATGATGTATCTCAGTTGTCTTTAAACTTGACAGGCTCTTCTTTAACTGTCAGAATTTTTACATTGTTTCTTTCCTCCTAAAATACATAATTCTATTCCATTTACCCCATCATTTCGTCCTAATGTAATATAGGCTTTTGCTTAAAAATCTTGTGTTGATCAGCCTATTATACTTAGAAAAATTATATCTATTAAATTGAAATTGAATTTCTTAAATTTCCTTTAGCTGTAAGGCTTGAAACGTTAGTATTTTTGTTCTGAATTGTTGCTTTTTGTTATTATTACCCAATTGATTAGTGCAACATGAATTATTTTAAAATTTTTGATAAATTATTATTGTAAATGGAAATATTGAGAACGTATATCTTTTTTAAAAAATTACTCAATGAATTTTATTACATTTATAGTTGTACAACCATCATAATGACCCAATTTTACAGCATTTCCATCCCAAATCCCAGGTGCATCCCCTCACCTCCCAACCTGTGTCATTTGGAAGCCATTAAGTTTTCCAAAGTCTGAGAGTCAGTATCTGTTCTGCAAAGAAGTTCATTGTGTCCTTTATTTAGATTCCATATGTAAGTGATAGCATTTGATGTTGGTGTCTCACCATCTGACTGAATTTAAATCTTGTGTTTCTTTGCTCAGTGTTTCCTATAAATTTTCATTCTTTACCTCTAGTTTATTTTCAATGTTAGCTCTTCTTTAAATGTTGGATAGAATTCACCAGTGAAGCCATCTGGTTCTGGCCTTTTGTTTGTTGGAAGTTTTTAAATCACACTTTCAATTTCAGTACTTGTGATTGGTCCATTCATCTTCTCTATTTCATCTTGGTTTAGTCTTGGAAGATTGTACTTTTCTAAGAATTTGTCCATTTCTTCTAGGTTTTCCATTTTATTGGCATATAGTTGCATGTAGTAGTCTCTTATGATCCTTTGTATTTCTGTGATGTCTGCTGTAACTTCTCTTTTCTCATTTCTAATTTTATTGATTTGAGTCCTTTCTCTTTTTTTCTTGATAAGCCTGGCTAAGGGTTTATCAATTTTGGTGATCTTTTCAAAGGACCAGCTTTTAGTTTCATTGATCTTTTCTATGGTTTTCTTCGTTTCTGTTTCATTGATTTCTGTTCTGATCGTTATCATGTCTTTCCTTCTAAAACTTTAGGTCTTGTCTTTTCTTCTCTCTTTAGCTGCTTTAGCTGTAAAGTTAGGTTGTTTATTTGAGCTTTGTCTTGTTTCCTGAGGTAGGCTAGTATTGCTATAAACTTCCCTCTTAGAACTGCCCTTGTTGCATCCCATAGGTTTTGGAGTGTCATATCTTTCTTGTCATTTGCTTCTAGGTATTTTTTAATTTCCTCTTTGATTTCCTTTTCAGTTATCCATTTTTTGTTGAGTAGCATGTTGTTGAGTCTCCACACATTTGTGTGTTTTTTGCACTTTTTTTTCTTGTTATTTCCAGTTGTGGTCGGAAAAGATACTTGATAATGATTTTAATTTTCGTAAAGTTACCAAGGCTTGATTTGTGGCCCCGAATGTGATCAATCCTGTAGAATGTGCACTTGAGAAGATGGGTGGGGCTGTGATCCTACCTGGATTATTGTTTGCCCTGGGGCTTCTCAGCACTGATGGTTGGGGCCAGATTTTCCGAAAATGGCCACCTCTAGAGGAACACACCCTGAAGAATATTCCCAAGAGCTTTGCCTCCAATGTCCTTCCCCCACAACAAGCCACAGTCACACTCTGTTTTCCCAGGAGGTCCTTCAAGAACTGCAGTCAGATCCAACCCAGATTCCTATGGAGCCTCTACTTTGCCCTGGGACCCAGTGCACATGAAAGCCTGTGTGTGCCTTTCAAGAATGGGGTCTCTGTTTCCCACAGTCCCATGGAGCTCCTGTGCACAAGTTCCACTGGCCTTCAATGCCAAATGCTCTGGGGGCTCTTTCTCCAAATGCCAGATCCCCTGGGACTCAGAACTCTCACTCTTGTAAGTGAGTCTCTGTGATAGAGTTACTTTCCTGTCTGTGGGCTGCCCACCCAGTGGGTATGGGGTTGCTTAGATCACATAATTGCCCCTCCTATCATCTTGATGTGGCCTCCTCTTTGTTTTCTGGAGTAGGATATCTTCTTGAAAATTTCCAGTCCATTTGGTTGAAGGTTGTTCAGCATTTGATGGTAATTTTGTTGTTTTTATGAGAGAAGGTGAGCTCCAGTCCTTCTATTTGGCCATCTTAATCCCATTTCCTAGAAATGTGTATCTTGATAAATATGTAGATCTGGGTATTTTTTTCAGTAGTAAAAGATTAATGAATATTACAGATTGCTATAATAAGTTTTTAGCATCAATTCTTTCTTATTTATATAGATCAGAATTTTTTAGACTTGTTGAACTCAGGATCCTTTTATACTCTTGAAAATTGCTGTCTTATGGGCAGGGGCTGTGGTGGGCAGCAGGAGGGTGTCTGTTTACCTTTCCTCCCTGAATCTCTTCCCCAGCCTCCCACCAGCCCCAGGGAACTAAGGTGGACCCCCCCCCCCCCGCCCCCATTCTCAGTACTGAGCCCTGGCTTTCCTGATTTTCCCTGAAGCCCCTTCCCCAATGGCAGCCCTCTGTTTCCTCCACCCCCGCCCCTTTTGCCCCATTCCCTCTTTTTTTTTTTTTTTTTGTCTTTTTGCCATTTCTTGGGCCGCTCCCGCGGCATATGGAATTTCCCAGGCTAGGGGTCTAATCAGAGCTGTAGCTGCCAACCTACACCAGAGCCACAGCAGCGTGGGATCCGAGCCGAGTCTGCAACCTACAGCACAGCTCACTGCAACGCCGGATCGTTAACCCACTGAACAAGGGCAGGGACCGAACCCCCAGCCTCATGGTTCCTAATTGGATTCGTTAACCACTGCGCCACGACGGGAACTCCCCATTCCCTCTTTTTAAGGCCACTTGTAATTTTAAAAAAGAAGCAGCCCTAGCTGAGATGAGGGGGAAGAAGATGCTTCTTCTTTTTTTTTTTTGTCTTTTTGTTGTTGTTGTTGTTGCTATTTCTTGGGCCGCTCCCGCGGCATATGGAGGTTCCCAGGCTAGGGGTCTAATCGGAGCTGTAGCCACCGGCCTATGCCAGAGCCACAGCAACACGGGATCCGAGCTGCGTCTGCAACCTACACCACAGCTCAGGGCAACGCCGGATCGGATCGTTAACCCACTGAGCAAGGGCAGGGAGCGAACCCGCAACCTCATGGTTCCTAGTCGGATTCGTTAACCACTGCGCCACAACAGGAACTCCCCAGAAGATGCTTCTTATTTCCCACAGGCATAGTAGGAATGAGGCTGGGGGAGTCGTCTAAACTCCTTAACCCCACCTCTTCCTGGGGAATTCCTAAGAGTTTCCAGGGCCCAAGTTAGAGGGATCTCTTCAACTCCCATCATCTGCAGGAAAAATACAGAGAAGGGAAAGGGAGATAAATATATTGATTTGATGAAAAAAATTACTGAGGATACCAAAGAGCTTTTGTTTATGTGGGTTTTATTTGTCAATTAAAAAAGAACATATACATGTATGTGGAACTGGGTCACTATGCTGTACAGTAGAAAAAAAATTGTATTGGGGAACTAACAAAAAATTTTTAAAAAATTTGCTGCAGTAGAAATTGAAATTGAGAAATTAAAAATATTTATTCATTTAAAAATAAAAGTACCAAATCCATTACATATAACCATAAATGACATATTTTAATGAAAAGTGTCTTTTTTAAAAAACAAAATAGGATATTGACTTTGCCATTTTTTCAGATCTCTTTAATGCATTCTTTAAAAAAGGCTACTGGATTCTCATATCTACTTATACATTTAATCATTTGTAGTATTTTGTTTTGATTGAAGAAAATCTGATTGCACACAAATGCATAGCTGAAAAGGATTTGGTGGACACCTGAAAGAGTCTTAGAGACCCTCAGGTATTTTGGGACCATATTTTTGAGAATGACTAATATAGATGTAAGTGCTTAAAACACCTTGTTACCGTAAAGGTGAATGAGAATGGAAAGAATGATTGTAACAGGAGTTCCTGTCATGGTGCAGTGGTTAACAAATCCGACTAGGAACCATGAGGTTGGGGGTTCCATCCCTGGCCTTGCTCAGTGGGTTAAGGATCTGGCGTTGCTGTGAGCTGTGGTGAAGGTTGCAGACGTGGCTCGGATCCTGCGTTGCCGTGGCTCTGGCATAGGCCGGCAACTACAGCTCCGATTTGACCCCTAGCCTGGGAACCTCCATGTGCTGCAGGAGCGGCCTTAGAAAAGGCAAAAAGACAAAAAAAAAAGGGTGATTGTAACAATTATGTACCTAAAACTTTTCTTACATGTGTTCCTATTGTCAGATATTATTTTAAATTTTCTGTCAGCTGAGAACTCAATCAAGTCCTCCTTCAATTTTATTGAAAATAAATTATTTGAAATCACCTAAGTTGCAAACAAATGTGTTACCTAACCTTAGACTCATTTATTTTCTCAATATTTGGGAAATATACCATAAAGGTCTTTTGAGGAGCTCACAAATGAGAGTTAATCATGGCTATTACTCTTTCTCTTAGACATACCCTATGTTGGGTTTTAACTCATAAAAGGTTGGAAAAATTGAAATGTCAATTTCAATACAACTTTGATAATATAATGTTTTAATTGTTTGTATGCAGTTGCAGTAGTGTGTATGTGTGTTTATGTTCCCCTCCTTCTAATAGTTGGAGTTTCATTTATTTCATTCAGTTCATGGAAAATGTTGAATCAATTCTGTAAATCATATTTACTCATTCAAAAAATAGTTTTTTACGTAAATATGTTGATATGCATGTTGATGATAAACATCTCATTTGGGAATTCTGATTCTTAACTAGGAGATGAATAGTTTGAGAGATGGAGATGAGTCTTTGCAGAGGGGTGGGCCACATGAATGGATGAGTTTATAACCTGGAAATAAGCTTTCCTTCTGCAGTATTTCTCTTTAGAGAACCTTTTGCACTTCCATAGGCTCTCTCTCAAGAGTTGAATTCTTAGAAGATAGTTGGCATATGGGTGGAAAAAAGTATGGAGGTTCCTAAGAAAATAATAGAACTATTCTTTCATCCAGCAATCCCACTTTTGGGTATTTATCTGGAAGAAATAATAGCAGGATCTCTAAGAGATACTACACTCTTATGTTCATTACAGCATCATTCACAATAGCCAAGATAAGGTAATAACCTACGTATCCACCAGCAGATGAATATATAAAGGAAAAATACTTATACAAATGTGTCTGTATAAATGTTTTGCATCCACTAAATGAAACAAATCCTACTAACACTATGGATTAACTTTATTATGCCAAGCTAAGCAAGCCAGATGTAGAAAGACAAATCCTGTTTGTGATTTCACTTATATGTGGAATCTAAGGAAGTTGAGTGCAAAGAACCTGAGAGTAGAACAGTGGTTGATCGGGGTGGAGAATAAGGAGATGTTGGTCAGTGAGTACCAACTTTCAGTTATAAGGTAAATACATTCTGGGCATCTGATGTGCTACATGGTCACTGTAGTTAATAACATTGTGTTGTCTACTTGAAATTTTCTGAGAGGATCTTGTGTTCTCCACACACACACACACACACACACACACACACACACACAGTAACTATGAGGTGATGGATGTGTTAATTTGGTTGGTTGTGGTAACCCTTTTACAAGCTATTTGTCAAATCATCACATTTTACACCCTAAATATAGAAAATATGTTTTAGTCAATTGTACCTCAATAAATGTGGGAAAAAATTGTGAGTGGAATAAAAATAACTATTACTGTGACTGTGTCACTGTAGAATAAATTTTAATTCATACATACTGGCCAATATCATAGGGTCAGTTTTACGTTAACAAAAATATCTGAAAGGGGGAAAATTCTAAACTCCTATCGGTTTATGGTAACTGAATTCAAGGAAGTTGTACTAACACCGGTATTCAGTTTTTGCTTAGAAGAGTTTGTCTTCCTGCTGTATTTTGTATGTTAAGAATTGGCATCTGTGAGGTAGGCTTTTCTGTAATAAAGTGAGAGAAGGGTGATTTTGAAAAGGAAGGTGAGAAAGGAGGACTGACATTCATGTCCTAATCTTTGGCAGATGTTATTTCAGGCAGATTGCTTTTGTTTAAGGAGATGTGGAGGCTGAAATTTCACTATCTGAGTTCTAAAACTATCTTGACGCATATGCTCCTTGGGAACTTTTTGTGTACACCCAGGAATGCATCCACCTTAGTTTGAGGAATGCTGTTATACAGCACAGACACAGTCCTTGACTCTGCTGAATTATAATGTTAAGGGAATCGCAGAGAATTAAAACAGACCAAGAAAAACAAGGCCATAATTCTAAAACCATATGTAATAGGGAAGTCCGAGAACTCTAAGAAGCATTAATGAGGGGCTCTCATGCTGGGCTGGAAGGTTCAAGAAAGTCTTCTGCATGACGATGTCATTAAAACAGAGACATGAGAGATGGAGAAGTTAGCCAATTGAAGATAGTGGAAAAGAGGTGTTCCAAACAGAAGAAAGAGTGTTCATGACACAAAGGCTGTGGAGAACTGAGTATGTTTGGGGAAAAGGAGCTCAGCGTGGCTGAAACAGAGAGGGAAGGGGCAGGAGCGGGTGGACAGAGAACCGGAAGGCGAGGATGAGGATGGAAGCAGAGGCAGATGCCAGAGCCTGAGAGCATCCCCCACTCATGTGTAGAACTTGAACTTTTACCTACCACAAATGGGAGCCGTGGGAGACTTGGGCAGGTAAAGAAAATCATGTTTGTGTATTCTCACTTATTTGCCGAACAGAGAGAGTGACAGATCCTGAGACCAGCTAATACTCAGTACCTTTCTGTTTAAATTTTTCAGCTTTTCCCACTTTCCCATAATAATTTCACAATATCACATACTTTAAACACATAGCAAAAACCCCCCAAAAAACAAAACACCCACAGAGCAAAAGTATCTACTGCATGGGCCGTGATAGAAATTTCACTTTCCCTTTAGGCTTCAAAAATCTTCCGTTCTTTTTTGAAGCAGTGATCTAGGGGAAAACCGAATATTTGACATATTTTATACTAAATGTCTAATATGGATTTAAATACTCTTTCAATCCTGGATACTGGATCTACAACATCGTATGTGAAGGACCATAATATGCTTTGCAGTGATTTTTAATCCTGCTGTCCCAGAAGTACTTACACTTTATACTGCTGTCTAGACAAAATTGATACTTTTATCAGTGACTTTAATATTTACATTACTCTTACTTAAGGTGACTTTCAGTAAAACTGTTCAGAATAAACACTAAAACTGATAATGCTCTAGTCAAGATTAACTCATTTATGACATACATTTTGTGAAGGACTTTTAAAGATGGCCACTGAACATGCTAGAGCAATAAAGTAAGAAGTTTATGCTATTCCTTCCTGATGTACCCCCATGAATTTATTTAAGTGAATACTTCCCCCTAGGCTTTACCAAAAAGGTCTGAATCAACTTGTTGGGTGCAATGAAAAGAAAGAAAAATAAAGGAGAATCAATTCTCCTGATTTTGCACTCCTGGTCCTAGGAGGGATATTTTCATGCATTAAGCTTGATTTACTGGGATAGGTGGAAATGGTGATGGATGCAGTATTAGTGATAGCAGCTGCATCCTTGCCAAGGATCCCTGTTCCAATAACAGCCAAAGGATGAGGTGGTTTGCTGTGTCCTCTCAGTAAGCAGGACACACACTCTGTGGGTCTTCTTTGACCAGGCTTCAGTTCTCCTTCAGTGATTCCTTCTTTGCTTCTGTGTTCAGGGGTGGAGGCCTGTTCCTGGCTGATCTTTCTTTACAATAGCTGCTTCATTAAGAGGGAATTCCGTTTCTCTCAAGACCTGCTCTATACAAGTTAGGTGTCTAATACTGTGACTCACTTGGGAAGCAAAGCTTATAAACCGTTAGAACCAAAACATTCTTATGCTCAGGTCAGCTGTCTTCAGCGCAGATTTGTTGCTTTTTTTCTTAGGAGTTTATGGACATACTTGATGTTTATTTTCCTATTCTTACCTTTCAAAGTGAAATAAGTACAAAAGAAGCCTTAAGTTCTCTATATATTTATTGTTTTTCTCTTGGTTGCTTTTATCTTTATAACTGAATTGAAAACACTTGAAATAGCATCAGTGACTATGTAGATCAAAACATAGTTATCTCCATATCAAAAGGCAAATGCGTAGGAACATTTTCCTTTGAATTGATGCCAAAAAAAGAATTGCCAAGCTTTCTAAGGTGTCTGGAGAGTGTATGTGAGGAAATTCTAGTTGATGAGATAAAAATGGCTTTCCCAAAGCCATCATTCATATTTGGGGCCTAAAATAAATGCAGTATATAACCTTCCACCGTCTTGCATGTTCATCCACATGAAATCTGAATTAATAGCAAGATGTAAGAAAAAATGAAGAGAGGTAGAATGACAGCTAATAGCCTGAAGGTGTATCTAATCTGGTAGTTAGATCCATTCCTGTCAATGCTGATTTTATTTACAGTATTTGTATTTCAAGTTGTTTCTGGCATCAGCTTGTGAAATTACCTCTTGTTGGTCCTCCATATTAACTCCCTCAGTTTTTAAATCTTGGAGTCTACTTCCTTATAGTGGGAGTGGATCCTTCAAATTATGGGACAGAGTAATTACTCCTCTGCACCCTCTTGGAGTTATGGGCCTGAGGTTTAGTTTTATGCTCTTATAACTTGAAATGAATTCTGTGAGAAAGCATGCAGTCTTAACGATGTCAGCCATTTGCTCAAATTATAGATTACAAAGTACACGTTTCAGTGGATATCTGTGTTTCATTATTTAGTCTTGTTCTGAACTCACCTTTTGCTATCTGTTTTAATAAAAATTTGTTATGCCAAGCATAAAAATGAATTCTTTTGAGAGTAAAGCATGTTTAATAAATATTTAATATTGAGATTCATCAGAGATAATTAGACATGTTTTGATTCCTACCTACTGACTTCAAGCACTTTAAACTTATTTTAGTGTCTTGTTAAAGGCTTGAATATTAATATTATATTATATATATTTTACTAACTGACAGCTATGAGCAAAGTATGGAGTAGAAATGATTTAAAAGGGAACACTATGGACTCATAATAAAATTATAATGAGTAATAAAAATATAGTTAAGATAGCTTTTTCTCTGTTTTTTTCTTTTAAACATGCTGTTCTTTTTTTTTTTTTTTTTTAGAAATTCTAGATATTAACTTTATCTCTGAATACTGAGAATGTAACATTTGGTACATACATGGTTATAGTCAAATTCCATATCAGCAATATAGATATAACTTTGGAGACTTAATTACAATTCAGTCTCGTCCTTTCTATGCTCTTGCTTAGTGTATTAATGATGGATATCATTGTTATTGATAAGGGACATGCCAAGATTTTATTTTTTATTTGTTTAATGAGTTTTATTTTTTCCGGTACAGTTGGATTACAGTGTTCGGTCAATTTTCTACTGTACAACAAAGTGACCTAGCGACACACACATATATATATGTGTGTGTGTGTGTGTGTATGCATAGATATACATTTTCATATGAATGTGTGCACACACACACATATATACACACATTATTTTTCTCACATTATCCTCCATCATGCTCCATCACAAGTGACAGGATATAGTTCCCAGTGCTATACAGCAGGATCTCATTCCTTATCCATTCCAAATGCAATAACCCCAGATTTCCAGTCCATACCCCCACCCCCACCCAGCAACCACAAGTCTCTTCTCCAAGTCCATGAGTTTCTTTTTGGTGGAAAGGTTCATTTGTTCTGTATATTAGATTCCAGATGTAAGTGTTATCATATGGTATTTGTCTTTCTCTTTCTGACTTACTTCACTTAGTATGAGAGTCTCTAGTTCCATCCATGTTGCTGCAAATGGCATGATTTTGTTTCTTTTTTATGGCTGAATAGTATTCCATTGTGTATATATACCACATCTTTTTTTTTCTTTTTTTTTTTTTTTGTCTTTTTGCCTTTTCCAGGGTCACTCCTATGGCATGTAGATGTTCCCAGGCTAGGGGTCAAATTGGAGCTGTAGCCACTGGCCTACACCAGAACCACAGCAACACGGGATCCAAGCTGCATCTGCGACCTACACCACAGCTCATGGCAACGCCAGATCCCTAACCTCCTGAGCAAGGCCAGGGACTGAACCCACAACCTCATGGTTCCTAGTCAGATTCATTAACCACTGCAGCACAACAGGAACTCCTATACCACATCTTCTTAATCCATTCATCTGTTGACGAACATTTAGGTCATTTCCATGTCTTGGCTATTGTGAATAGTACTGCAGTGAACGTACAGGTGTGTGTGTCTTTTTCAGGCAAAGTTTTGTCTGGATATATGCCCAAGAGTGGGATTTCTGGGTCATATGATAGGTCTATATTTAGTTTTCTGAGGTATCTCCATACTGTTTTCCATAGTGTTTGTACCAATGTACATTCCCACCAAGAGTTTGGGAGGGTTCCCTTTTCTTCACACCCCCTCCAGCATTTATTTGGGGACATATTAATGATGACCATTCTGAATGGTATCTCATGGTAGTTTTGATTTGCATTTCTCTAATAATCAGTGATGTGCAGCAGTTTTTCATGCTTTCATTGTCCACCTGTATATCTTCTTTGGAGAAATGTCTATTGAGGTCTTTTGCCCATTTTTCAATTGGGTTGTTTTTTTTTTTTGCTGTTGTATAAGTTGTTTATATATTTTAGAGATCAAGCCCTTGTCAATGTGTCGTTTGAAACTCTTTTCTACAATTCTGTAAGTTTTTTCTCTCTCTCTCTCTTTTTTTTTTATATGGTTTCCTGTGCTGTGCAAAATCTTGTCAGTTTGATTTGGTCCCATTGGTTAATTTTTCCTTTTATTTCTATTGCCTTGGGAGACTCTAAGAAAACATTTGTAAGGTTGATGTCAGAGGAGTTTGATGGTGTCTTGTCTTACATTATAAATCTTTAAGCCATTTTGAGTTTATTTTTGTGCATGGTGTGAGGGTGTGTTCCAGTTTCATTGATTTACATGCAGCTGTCGAGTTTTCCCAGAACCCCTTGCTGAAAAGACTGTCATTTTCCCATTTTATATTCCTGCCTCCTTTGTCGAAGATTAATTGACCATAGGTGCCTGGGTTTATTTCTGGGTTCTCTATTCTGTTCCATTGATCTGTGTGGCTGTTTTGGTACCAGTAACACACTATCTTGATTGCTGTGGCTTTGCAATATTGCCTGAAGCTTGGTTTTTGTTTCTCAGGATTGCTTTGGAACTTCTGGGTCTTCTATGGTTCCATATAAATTTTTGGATTATTTTTTTGTACTTCTGTGAAAAATGTCCTGGGTAATTTGATAGGGATTGCATTGAATCTGTAGGTTGATTTGGATAGTATGGCCATTTTTATGATATTAATTTTCCAAACTAGGAGCATGGAATATCTTTCCATTTCTTTGAATCACCTTGAATTTCATTGATTAATGTTTTATAGTTCTCAACATATAAGTCTTGCACCTCTTTGGTGAGGTTTATTCCAAGGTATTTAATTTTTGGGGGTGCGACTTTAAAAGGTATTGTATTTTTATATTCCTTTTCTAATATTCATTGTTAATATACAGAAATGCAACCAGTTTCTGAATGTTAACCTTGTATCCTGCTACTTTGCTGAATTCATTGATCAGTTTAAGTAGTTTTCGTGCGGAGTCCTTAGGGTTTTCTATATATAGTATCATGTCATCTGCATACAGTGACTGTGTTACCTCTTCTTTTGCAATTTGGATACCTTTTATTTCTTTTGTTTGTCTGATTGCTATGGCTAGGACTTACAATACAATGTTAAATAAAAGTGGTGAGAGTGGGTATCCTTGTCATGTTCCAGATTTTAGTGGGAAGGTTTTCAGCTTTTTTCCATTGAATATTACATTTGTTGTGGATTTGTCATGAATGGCTTTTACTATGTTAAGGTAAACATGCTATTCTTCTAAATGTTAGGACTCAGTGACGTGTTTTTAAGAAACACAGTTCTGGGAGTTCCCTGGTGGCCTAGCAGTTAATGACTTGTCACTGCTGTGGCTCAGGTTACTCCTGTGGCTCACATTTGATCCCTGGCTCTGGAACTTCGGCATGTCATGGGTGCAGGAAAAACACAATTCTGCAAAAATCTATTAAACATAAAATTTAGAAGTGATGATTTATATTCAAACAGTATTTGCTTTATAAATTTATTTAGCATTGCACACTCAGTGCATTTAAGCATTTATTGGCAGATTTTTAATTATTTTATGAAGAGAAATAGGCTATGGAGGCTTAAAGCAACAGTAGCAGGCTATCCTGGTATATTCATATACAGCCTTATGTTTCTGAAACTGTGCTAATTGTACCACATTGACACATGCATTATGCATATATATGGGGGCACTCAGCAATGAATAACTTAAAGAGATGGTGAGAACTTGGTGTTGGTAGATGCAAACTATAGTATTTGGAGTGGATAAGCAATAAGATCCTGCTGTATAGCACAGGGAGCTATATCCAATCACGTGTGGATACATGATGGAGGATGATACGAGAAAAAGAATGTGTATATATGTATGACTCGGTCACTTTGTTGTACAGCAGAAATTAAGAGAACATTATAAATCAACTATAATAAAAAAATTAAAAAAACAAAAAAATTGCTTAAAAATACTGAAAAAAACCACTTGGGCTGAAATAGCGTCTTAACAAAAGAAGGATATGTTTAGAGAACTGACAAGACAAAGTGGACTTTGAACTTCTAGGGACAGTAAATTGTGGGATGGGAAATATATGGGGAAACTAATGGTAGACAAAGGCTAGTTTTAGCAGTGTTAGTTGGGTGCATTCCTCTGGTGCCATCTTGAGTTTGATAAGGGTCAAAGTGGTCTCTATGATTAACTGCTCTCTTTTCTGGTAGAGAATTTATGTCCTGCTTTTAGACAAATATAGGGAGGTCAGATATTTCTTGTATCTGCTTTTTTCAGTTGCTTTCAGCTCAAAATAATCCTATGCCAAAGTGGCATATTTTGGGGATGTCATATTCTGTTACCCTTAAAAGTTACTGCTAGTTGAACATAAATCTTAAATTGTATGTAGAACTGCGTATAAGTTAATGGGAAGTTCAGATTTGATCACCCTATTTTTACTTACATTCAAATTCAAGATCATAGTGATTCTTTGTTGTGAGAAGAACCCCATGGGATGTCTGGCCATATAACCCAGGTCTGTCCTTGGAGAACTTGATTTGGTGAGTCTGGATTAAGGCCTCTAACTGGAAACCCAGATCCTTGCTAGTCAATATGTGGGCCATGCACCAATAGTACTGGCATCATCTGAGAGCTTGATAGAAATACAGACTCTGGGAACCTGCATCAGACTTACTAAATCAGAATTTGCATTTAAGGAGTTCCCATCGTGGCTCAGCAGTTAGCGAGCCTGACTAGCATCCATGAGGACACGGGTTCGATCCTTGGCCTTGCTCAATAGGTCAAGGATCCAGCGTTGCCATGAACTGTGGTGAGGGTTGCAGATGTGGCTTAGGTCCTGCTTTGCTTTGGTTCTGGCATAGGCTGGCAGCTACAGTTCCAATTGGACCTGTAGCCTGGGAACTTCTGTGTGCCGCAGTGCAGACCTAGAAGTAAAAAAGACCAAAAAAAAAAAAAAGGAATTTGCATTTAGTAAGAGCTTCAGGAATTGGCACAAGTTTAAGAGGCACCACTCTAAATGAGTGATTCACTTGGGACAGTTACAGATCATCAGCAGCAGCAGCATCATCATGGAACTTGTTGGGATTGCAAATTCTCAGGCCCTACCCCTAGACCTAATGAATGAGGAACTGTGGGATTGGAGCCTAGCAATCTGTGAGACTACCAGGTGATTCTAATGTATGCTAAAGTTTAGAATCATTTCTGTACATGATTCTTATCACTGGGGAAGATGGAGACACGTGATTTAACTCCACAAGGATTAAGTCAGGAGTCTCAACTTTGTATGTTAGAGTCATTTTTTAAAAATGGCAAGCCGCATGACCACAATTTAATCAGAATATCTAAGATGTGGATTTTTTAAATGTTTCAATTTTAATGTCCAGAATGGTTGAAAGATGACTGTTTTAATGCATCAGCAAACCCACTAGCCAGTACTAGAGATAGGCTTCCAACGTCCTTTCACTTTGTACTATCTTAGATCTGACACATTTGCCTGATGTGGAGTGCTTGTTGGGAATTATACTTCATAACTTTCTCATGCTGGATTTACCAAGAATGCAAGGCCATGAGTACTCTTTTCCTGGGCCATTTCTTAAGGTTTTATTTTCAGAGAACAACTTTGAGGAATGAAACAGTATTCCTCTGGGACAAGGAGTGGCATTCCTTATCTCTTGCTGTAACTTGGGCGGTTCTCCAAGATCTGTGGCATGTGTAAGCATCTGTCTGAGCCCTCCTCCGCATTGCCTCAGCATGACTGGCAAGCAAGGGAAATGGATGCTCATGATGCTTCGTGTGCCATGTGTAATACAGTATTTTATTTCTGATCCAAAAGTTCCATAAATTCTACCAGTATTTATGAAATAGTTTCAGGTGAACTTAAGTTATAAATAGATTAAAATTGAATCTCAGACCTGAGGTCTTCCATACCAACCTATTCCCATTACTCTGGCCTCTTTTCAGTTAGATCTTACTCTTTAGATCTCAGTTGAGTGTTTCTGGCCCAGTGAGTCATAGATTTCATTTTTCCCTATATCTGGGTTTCCCCTTGTTTCTGTTCAGGTTCAGTCCACTCAGGATAGTGCTCCACTTTCTGGCAACCTTACTCCAGAGACTCCCTCCCTAACAACATCTGCCTTGGGCTATAACTAGTCCTATATAGATGCCAGAAGAGAACCAAATTTTATTGTGTTAAAGCAATAACTCTTTGTAATAATAATAATAATATCATACACTTGTATAACATGTTACAGGTATCAGTGTACTTCATAAAAATCATCTTGATTAATTTTAATTCTGTATTTAATAACTATCCTAGAATCTTGTATATAGTAGGCATTAATTATGTATTTATTTGAACCAATGAATGTCTGTACTCAGGAACTATGAAATTGATGAAGAGAGGAAAAAAATTCTGTGTTTGTGGATATAGGTAATGCATCTTACCTCTATGATAAAAAGTACCTGAGTTATATTAACCATCCTTGATCATCATCCTCTTGTGATTGTCATCATCACATATGTATTGACACATATTTTGTTGTTTTGATAGAGTGTTTTATTTTCTTCCTCTTAAACAATCTCTGAACTTAAAAGACAAATGTATATTATCAAATCAGTCAACAGTCTTTATTGACTTTCTGCTCTAATGTATGGCTTGTTGTTTTATCCTTTTGGACTGTTTAACCATCCCTTTTAATTTGGTTAATCCTTCCTATAACTTGCTAATGACATATCTGAAGAAGGACTGAGTGATTTGTGATTAGAGGGCAGCAACTTCTATCCTCTAGGCTTGTCATTGCTTCTTGATAGATCAGTTCCACTCTTCCTGTCAGTCAGGAAGACCCTAGGCTGGGCTTGGTAGACAGCCTCCACCACCCCTCTCTTCCCCCACTGCCAGGAGTGGTTTTCTGATGCTTGGAGCTAAGCCAGGGAGGAAAGGGAGATTTCAGGAAGTGTGGATACTGGATTAACCTTTACTGCCTTATAGCAATAAGATAGTTTGAAGAGGATGGAAAAGGTAAAGACTACATGGCTTTGGCCTACAACTCTCTCATTCATTTCCTGCCTCCCAAGCTTTGTCCTTGGGTATCCTAGAGGGGCACCAAAATTATAGGATTATTATTAAACAAAAAATAAAAAAGGAGAGTAGGACAGTTAAACAGAAAATTTGGTTAATAAACATAGTCTAAAGTCTACTTTGATTTAAACAAAAATAAAAAGGGGAATAGGACAGTTAAACAGAAAATTTGGTTAATAAACATAGTCTAAAGTCTACTTTGATTGTTAATACTAGAATTTTGCCGTCCATGAATAACTTGAATGAACATGCAAGGTCTTCACTTTTTTTCAAGTGCAAAGAGTAAAGCAGTAGACACTGAATGGGCATACAAGGGGTTAGCTGGGAATTCTGTTATGAGTCTCTTAGTGTAGGGAGTTTGCTTTTATTTAGGAAACAAAAATTGTGCCCAGTGGTTTCTAAGAATGCATTGTTGATTTTGAAGTAAAAATGATAAAAATCTTTCATTATTTTCCAAGCAATATGCTTTGCTGTTTTGTTGTTGTACATGGAAATAGACAAAGGTTCAGATTGCTTTAAAAGGCCTTTGAGTTGCCATTAGAAACATGATTATATTTGAAAAATGTAAAAGAAAAGTGCATTTTGGGAATATGGATTCCATGCTGTGAAGGGACAGGATGGAGAAAGGCTAAGTTTTGTCCACACTACAATGAGCATAAAATGATTTTAGTTGTTAGAGTGGATTTTTGATTGACTAAGATAATATCATGGAATTATAATTTATTACTAATAAGTTGTGTTATGTGTTTGAAAGGATCTTCTCTGTATACTAATTCTCCTATTAGTGGGAAATCCCACTTGATCATGGTATATAATCATTTTAATGTATTGCTGGATTCAGTTTGCTTGTATTTTGTTGAGAATTTTTGCATCTGTGTTCATCAGTGATATTGGCCTGTAATTTTCTTTCTTTTCTTTTCTTTTTCTTTTTTTTTTTTGTGGTATCTTTGTCTGGTTTTGGTATCAGGGTGAGGGTGGCCTCATAGAATGAATATGGGAGTGTTCCTTCCTCTGCAATTTTTGGAATAGTTTCAGAATTTGTTAGTTAATATTGAGTCTAGGGTATATTTAAAAGACAGATGAATAAAACCAGTAAGCTTAGTTCATGAAATGAAGGCATTCCCCTGCCACCTGGTGGCAGTGTATCCTATTTAGGGGATTGGAGAGGTTTTTGGATGGTGCACAATTACAGTACTTCTTAATTGAGATTTAAAGTTTTTGAATGTGGAGTTTACCCTTCAAGCACTATAAAATTATACTTGGAACCCCTGAAACATGCCAACTTACACTAAACAGTTTCCCAGTGCAGTAAAAGCAACTAAGTTAGAATACAACTATGTTTTAAAGAACCAGTGATTATGCAGGATTTTCACAGGGCTTTGAATAGTTGGCGCTCAATATTTTAGAGTGGCAAAAGGGATCTTTCTTGGTTTTTTTTAATACATGTTCTCATTGCCTAGAAAAAAAAAGAGACAGCAAGAGGAGTGTACAGCTCTTACTACATTCAGGTTTTGTGGACTCAGTGGAGGGGAGTTAAGAATTTGCCCTAGAAGAGGCCAGGATAATGGGTTTACTAATTAACACTTCATTTAGTCAGGCTCCTGAGGAATGCATGTAGCTATAACAGGTGAAGCACATCAGGAAGTGTTAGAAAGCCAAAAGAGCTTTGATCCTGAGAAATATTACCATATTTCTGGTAATATACCAGAATTATATGGATTTACCTAAGGTTATGCCTATTTTTTTAGTTTAAAATATTATAGTTACTGTGTTTTATTTTTCAACATGATAATAAGAATAGATTTTATCCAAAGTTTCCAACGTGACTCAGTGGGTTAAGAACCTGACTAGTATCCATAAGGATGTGAGTTTGATCTGGCCTCGCTCAGTAGTAGGTTAAGAATCTGGCATTGCAGTGAGCTGCAGTGTAGGTTGCAGACACAGCTCATATCTGGCACTGCTGTGACTATGGTGTAGCACACAGCAGCTGCAGCTTCAATTCAACCTCTAGCCTGGGAAAGAAAAAAAAATTGGGGGGCTGCAGGAGTGGCCCAAAAACGAAAAAATTTTTTAAATAATGAATTTTTTCTATCTTATCTACTAATAGGGTAGTTTTGAGCTTTTGTGAATTAGTAACATGATAGTGCAGGATTTTTATAAGCTTTTAGCATCCCTCCTAATGTTTAGAAGTACAGTATAGCATGGTGCAGTTACTGTCAACCTGGGAGTATGGGAAGACTTTCTAAGATACCTAAGCATGAATGGTTTTAAAACAGTAAATTTCCTGATACCTTATATTCATATGACGTTCTTCCCCAAAACTGATCTGTCAAGTCTCACTTTACAAAGGATATACAAATTCCATATACATCTTATTTCTTACCAGGGTATATTATCTGAATGGTATAACTCTCTGGGTAGCTAACAAAGGGGAAGCCTCCAACAGTGATTAATTACTGAACTATGATCCTAGAGGACTTCAAGTCTTTCCTGAATTGGCACTTATTTCTGTTAAGGATAAAACCCAATGGTAGAAAATAGTATTTCTGCCACTCAAGACAGAGGTGAATTCATACCTGTGGTATAGAGGGTAAGGGAATAATATCAGTTTTTATTTTCTTTGCTTCTTTCATGTCATTACGATTTCCAAAGGATACATGGCTTCAGTGGAAAAGTCCATTGAGAAAAAAATTAGTAAAAAATACTGAGTGCTTAAAAATTATCTTTTCTAGATACATAAATAATGGAAATCCTTTTCCACTTTCTCTACACTGTTTTTTTTGTTTTTTTTGTTTTTTGGTTGTTGGTATCTGAAAGCATCTAAGAAAAAAATAGAAAGATTTTTTTTTAACTGGATATTTTCTGGAAGTATCAAAAATATCCAAATATATTGCAAAAAACTACATTTAAAACTTTAGTGTAAAGCAACTAGAGAGAAAACAGTCAAAACCCAAAGTTAGCAGAAGGAAAGAAATAATAAAGATGGCAGCAGAAGTAAATGAAATAGAAACGCAGAAAACCATAGAAAAGATAAAAGAAACTAAAAGCTGGTCCTTTGAAAAGATCAACAGAATTGATAGGCCCTTAGCCAGATGCATCAAGAAAAAAGAGGATTCAAATCAATTAAAATAGAAATGAAAAAGAAGTTACAATGGACATCACAGAAATACAAAGAATCATACGTGACTACTGCAGGCAACTATATGCCAATAAAATGGACAACCTAGAAGAAATGGACCAATTCTTAGAAAAGTACAGTCTTCCAAGAGTAAAACAAGATGAAATAGAAAAGGTGAATGGACCGATCTCAAGTACTGAAATTGAAACTGTGATTAAAAAACTTCCAGCAAACAAATGTCCAGGACCAGATGGCTTCACAGGCAAATTCTGTCAGACATTTAGAGAAAGTTAACACCTGTCCTTCTGAAAATATTCCAAAAATTGCAATAGATGCAAAAATTCTCAACCAAATACTATCAAACTGAGTCTAGCAATACATTAAAATGATTGTACATCATGATCAAGAGGGATTTATTCTAGGGATGCAAGGAATTTTCAATATCTGCAAATCAGTCAGTGTGATACTTGACATTAACAAATGGAAGAATAAAAACCATAAGATCCTCTCTATAGATGCAGAAAAACTCGACAAAAATCCAACACGCATTTCTGAAACCCTCCAGAAAGTGGGCATAGAGGAGACCTACCTCAACATAACAAAGGCCATATATGACAGACCCAGAGCTAATATCACTCTCAATGGTGAAAAGCTAAAAAAATTCCTACTAATATCAGGAACAAGAGAAGCATGTCTGCTCTCACCACTGCTATTCAACATAGTTTTGGAAGTCCTAGGCATGGCAGTCAGAGAAGTAAAATAAATGAATCCATATTGGAAAGGAAGAAGTTAAACTATCATTGTTTGCAGATGACATGATACTATACCTAGGAAATCCTAAAGATGCTACCAGAAAACTGTTAGAGTTCATTAATGAATTTGGTAAAGTTTCAGGATACAAAATTAATACATAGAAATAGACTGCATTTCTATATACTAACAATAAAAGATCAGAAAGAGAAATTAGAGAAACAATCCCATTTATCATCACAGCAAAAATAATAAAATACCTAGGAATAAACCTATCTAAAGAGACAACAGACCTGTACTCTGAAAACTATAATATGGTGATGAAAGCAATCAAAGATGACACAAACAGATGGACAGATATACCATGCTCTTGGACTGGAAGAATCAATATTGTCAAAATGACCATACCACCAAAGGCAATGCAACCCCTATCAGATTACCAATGGCATTTTTCGCAGAACTAGAACAAAATATTTTAAAGTTTGTTCAGATGCACAGAAGACCCAGAATAGTCAAAGCCATCATGAGAAAGAAAAATGGAGCTGAAGGAATCAGTTTCCCTGACTTCACACTATACTATAAAACTACAGTCATCAAAACTGTATGGTACTGGTACAAAAACAAGTATAGATCAGTGGAACAGGATAGAAAGCCCAGAATTAAACCCATGCACTTAAGGTCAACTAATCTATGACAAAGGAGACAAGAATAAACAGTGGAGAAAAGACAGCCCCTTCAATAAGTGGTGCTGGGAAAACTGGACAGCTGTATGTAAAAGAATGAAGTTAGAATACTCTCTAACATCTAAACAAAAATAAACTCAAAATGAATTAAAGGCCTAAATATAAGAATGGATACTATAAAACTCTTGGAGGAAAGCAGAAGCTAAAAACTCTCTGACCTAAGCCACAGCAGTATCTTCTCAGATCCATCTCCTGGTGTAATGACAGTAAAAACAAAAATAAATGGGACCTAATTAAACTTAAGACTTTGCACAGCAAAGGAACCTCTAAACAAAATGAAAAGACAACCCACAGAATGGGAGAAAATATTTTCAAATGAAGTGATGGACAAGGGGTTAATCTCCAAAATATATAAACACCTCCTGCAGGTCAATACCAAAACAAACAAACAAAACATGCACACACAAAACAACCCAATTAAAAAATGGGCAGAAAAATCTAAACAGACAGTTCTCCAAAGAAGACATACAGATAGGCAAAAAACACATGAAAAGATGTTCAACATTACTAATTATTAGAGAAATGCAAATCAAAACTATTATGAGATACCACCTTACATAAAGTCAGAGTGGCTAGTGTAACAAATGTCTATATCAACGAAGTCTATAAACAATAAATGCTGGAGAGGGTGTGGAGAAAAGGGAAGCTTATTACACCGTTGGTGGGAATGTAAATTGGTGCAACCACTATGGAAGGCAGTATGGAAATCCCTCAAAAAACTAAAAATAGAATTGCCATTTAATCCAACAGTTCCACTCCTGGGCATCTGTCCAGAGAAAACCATGACTTGAAAAGACACATGTACTCCAGTGTTCATTGCAGCACTGAATGCAATAGACAAGACATGAAAGCAACATAAATGTCCATTGACAGAGGAGTGATAAAGATATGGTACATATATTTAATGGTATATTACTCAGCTATAAAAAGCAATGAAATAATGGCATTTGCAGCAACATCAGTGGACCTGGAAATTATCATGATAAGTGAAGTTAGTGAGACACAAGTCATATGCTGTCACTTATATGTGGAATCTCAAAAAAGTATACAGTGAACTTATTTGCAGAACAGAAAATGATTTAGTGACTTTGAAAAACTTAACGATTACCAAGGGAGACAGGTTGTGGATGGGGAGGGGTGGGCTGGGGGTTTGGGATGGAATTGTAAAACTGAATTGTGAGCAGAGGTCCCCTTGTGGTGCAGCAGAAACGAATCTGACTAGTATCCATGAGGATGCAGGTTCGATCCCTGGCCTCACTCAGTGGGTCAGGGATCTGGCATTGCTGTGAACTGTGGTATAGGTGTAGGTTGTACACACAGCTGGGAGCCAGCATTGCTGTGGCTGTGGTGGAGGCTGGCAACTGTGGCTCCGATTTGATCCCTAGCCTGGGAACTTCCATATGCCATGGGCGCGACTCTAAAAAATATAAAAATAGAAGTAAAAATTGGGTTGTGGTGATGGTCGTAAAACTATAAATGTGATAAAATTCATTGAGTTAAAAAACTTTAGTGTGGTTTCTTTCAGACTTAATGTATATTTTTAACTAAAGTGATTAAACTATTTTTCCAAGTCATGCTAAGTAAGATTTATTTTAATTAGCAATAACCCTCATCTTGTTTGATAATAAAAATATTAAACATTTTGTATGTCTATGAACCCAAAAGATAAAATTACAAACTAACTGTCAGAATAATTGCCACCTGAAGAAAGCCAACACCACGACGTAGGGCCGGAGAAAACTGACCTCACTCCCCACCCTCAGAGCTGAAGATGATGCCTTTCATTGGCTAAACACAAGTGAAGGTAAAAAGGTCCTCAAAAGTCAACCTCCCAGAGCATAGAGTGGAAAATGGGTAAATTACGGATCCAGAAGAAGATTTGGGAAGTAGCCAGAAATTGAGAAAATGAATGACTCTAATGATCATATAGCTTAGCTTGAGTCCTTTAGAAAGTGGATCTGAAAACAAGAGCCTAAGTCTTGGGGGGCAGTTTCTATACATTTGTGACTGCTTTTTGTCCAGGATTATGTTTTGCAGGGTATTTGTGTACAGATAGCCTTGGAAGATAAGAATAGTGTTAATGATAATGAAAAATTCCCATTGTGGTGCAGTGGAAATGAATCCGACTAGGAACCACACGAGGTTCTGTGTTCAATCCCTGGCTTCACTCATTGGGTGAAGGATCTGGTGTTGCCGTAAGCTGTTGTGTAGGTGGTGGCAGGCAGATGCAGCTCCCATCTGGGGTGGCTATGGCATAGCCCAGGAGCTATCGTTCTGATTAGATCCCTAGCCTGGGAATCTCCATATGCTGTAGGTGCGGCCCTAAAAAGAAAAAAAAAAAAAATTCCCCTGTGGAGAGGAGGGGGCAGAGTTGCTAGCAGTCCCTTTAAAATATTGGGGTTTCCCAAGCTTGTGGTTTCTCAACTGTAACACAAATGTACTGTTCGTCCAATGCCCCTCCCCCGGCCCCTCGAGGCTTGGTCAGCAAAGGGAGCGGATGTAAACATAAAGCTCACATTGTCTTCTGTGGTCTGAGTAATAAAGTCCTTTGTCCCCAGCCCCTGAGCTCTTGTTTTCTCTCAGCATCCTGTGAAACTGAGGCAAGCTTACTCGTTAGCTCACAACCAAGGTAAAATCTCAGACTGTAGGAAAAGGGCAATTAAAGATACTGAGGGAAGGAAGTGGGGAGTGCATTGAAATAGTTCAATCAGGAGAATAATGTGATCAGCTTATCAGTATAGAAATATGTCTCTGGCAGCAGAATGAAGATTGTAAAAGAATGGAGTCTGGAAAACTGGTTATTGAAATGTGTGATGAGAGATGAAGGACTCTTGAGTTAAGGCAGTTACAACTAGGTGGAAGAGGAGGAGCCAGCTTGAGATGTATGGAAGATTACTCAACATAACTAGGTAAACATTAGATATATGTGAGAAGGAGGACTGGGCTGGTTACTGGGTGGTGACCTTTTACCAGGATAAGGAATATGTAGAGACCTCCTTGGGCAGGACCCAGTAAGTCTGAAGTAGACATAAAATTCTGCATTTATAACTAGTTCCTAGATGAATCTGATGCTTCTGTCATCATAGTTTGAACAAGAAGTGCTCAGAAGAATTCTAAGTAAAGGTTAGTTTTCTTTTTTCTTTTCTTAGGTTGTTTGTTGTTGTTGTTTTTTTTTTTTTAAAGGGCCGCACCTATGGCATATCGAAGTTCCCCGGCTAGGGGTCAAATTGGACTATAGCTGCCAGCCTAAGTCACAGCCACAGCAACCCCAGATCTGAACTGCATCTGTGACCTACATACACCTCAGCTCAACAACAATGCTGGCTCCTAAACCTATGGATGAATGATGCCAAAGATCAAACCTGAGTCCTCATGGATACTAGTCGGGTTCATTTCTGCTGAGCCACAGCAGTAACTACAGAAAGGGTTAGTTTTCAACTGGGATTGAAGATTGAGTACATTTTTCCAGAAAATAGAGTAGAGAAGAGTGAAAGGTAAGGGAGAGATAAAAGACAAAAATTTGCAAGGGGGATAATATAATGAAAGATATACAGGAATGAGGCCTATCAGACTGTTTGTTTGTTTTTTGGCAGAGCATGTGGCATATGGAAGTTCCTGGGCCAGGGATCTGATCTGAGCCACAGCTGTGACGTATGCCACAGCTGCAGCAATGCCAGATCCTTACCCACTGTGCCACAGCAGGAACTCCAGGAATGTGTTTGTAAGGACTAAGTTTTGTGTGGAAGATGATAAGGTTCATCACATATGCTGATGCTAAGGTACCTCTTATAAATGACTTCCTGCAAATGACTAGAAGGCATCTATAAGGGTATGAAGAAGAGAAGTGACAGGTAGGTTGAAGTCATAAACTTGAGAGTAGTGTTATTCTTTTAAAAAAAAATTATTTTTGTAAAAACACTAAACGAGCGCTTCTTAACGAATTTTCAAATGTATAATACAGCACTGTTAATTATAGGCACTGTGTTGCACAGCAGTTCTAGAACTTACTCCTATTTCATAACTAAAACTTTATATCTGTCCAACAACAATGTCCCATTTTCCCCTTCTACCAGGCCCTGACAGCCACCAATCTCCTCTCTGCTTCTAACTATTTTAAAACTCTTTCATAACAAGTGGAGGCATGATTTGTTCTTCTGTGTCTGGCTTATTTCACTTAGTGTAAAATTCTCCAGGTTTGTCCATGTTGTTGCATATGGAAGAATTTCCTGTTTCTTTAAAGATGGAATAATATTTCATAGTGTGTGTTTATATATTTCTTTATCTATTAATCCGTTGATGGATGTTTAAGTTGTTTCTATACTTTGGCTGTTATGAATAAGGTAGCAATGAACACAGGAGTGTCAGTATCTCTTCAGGATCCTGATTTCAGTTCTTTTGAATATATACCCAGAAGTGAGATTGCTAGATTATATGGTAGTTCTAGTTGTAATTTTTTTTTAGTAACCTCCATACTGTTTTTCCATAGTGGCTGAACCATTTTACATACAAGGGAACCTGTATCTCCACATGGTCTCTGACACTTGTTATTTTTTGTATTTTTGATAATGGCCTTCCCAACAGATGTGAAGTGATACTTTTTTTTTTTTTGGTCTTTTTAGGGCTGCACCCACAGCAATATGGAGGTTCTCAGGCTAGAGGTTGAATCAGAACCATAGCTGCTGGCCTACATCAGTGCCAAAGCAATCCCAGATCCTAGCTGTGTCTGCCACCTACGCCACAGCTCATGGAAATGCTGGCTCCTTAACCCACCGAGCAAGGCCAGGGATCGAACCTGCGTCCTCATGGATATTAGTCAGATTCATTTCTGCTGAGTGACCACAGGAGCTCCTTCATTGTGGTTTTGATTTGTACTTCCCCAGTGATTAGTGATGTTGAACATGTTTTTGTATACCTGTTGGTCATGTGTATGTCTTCTTTTGAAAAATGTCTTGTTGAAATACTTTCCCCATTCTTTTTTTTTTTTTTTGGCTTTTTGTCTTTGTTGTTGTTGTTGCTATTTCTTGGGCCGCTCCCGAGGCATATGGAGGTTCCCACGCTAGGGGTTGAATCGGAGCTGTAGCCACCGGCCTACGCCAGAGCCACAGCAACGCGGGATCCGAGCCTCATCTGCAACCTACACCACAGCTCAGGGCAACGCCGGATCGTTAACCCACTGAGCAAGGGCAGGGAGCGAACCCGCAACCTCATGGTTCCTAGTCGGATTCGTTAACCACTGCGCCACGACGGGAACTCCTCCATTCTTTATTCAGGTTATTTGTATTTTTGCTATTGAGTTTTAGGAGTGGTATAATCTGGTTCTGAGTGCTAGTTTAAGTTCCTTGGTGAAATCCCCAGGGAGTGCAAAAGAAAGGTGCCCAAAGACAATATCTAAGAGGCACTCACATTTTAGAGCTACATCAAGAAGGGAGTCAAGGCAAAGACAGTGAGGCATTTCCCCTAATGGGGAAAAGTATTTTAATTTGAAATCCAACAAGGAGACAATTTCAGAATTGAGTTATTTAAAATTATTTTTTCAGTATTTCATATTTATTCATGCCCTACAGGCAGTAGATAAAATATTCTTCACTTTCCTAATTCTAAGGTAAAAGGTAATATTCATATAAGGTATGTTTGTTTCATGTGTGATCTTTAATACTGTTTTATTATTTATTTGTCATTAATTACTTCTCTATTGAGAGCCTACCAAGGAAAATTTTGATTTCCTCCCTTGCTTCTGGATCTGTATTTAATAACTGAATGTCTATAAACAGTACCAGGCAGTGCAGTAATTATGTAATTACTAAAGGTCATTGTTTGTATGAACATATTTCATTTAGATGCTAACTTTTACTGCTGTATTATAGACACTTCTGAAATACACTGATCCACACTAGAAATTAGCATAGATTTAACACAAACACAGTGGATTACAACTCATCCAGAAATATTTCTCTGTCATTTGCTCTCAAGATGACAGTAATTAGAGGCATGTGGTGCTCCAGTCTCTGTTTCAAGAAAGACTATGCAGTCTAATCCTTTACTTGATAGATGTGTTTATTTTCAAATGGAATAGAGCACTGGACTTAGCCTCAGAAAACCTGAAGTTAAAGTCCGTTTCTTCTGTTTCTTCAATATTATATTTGGGCAAGTTGATTCAATTTATTTCAACAAATTCTTCACTGAATCCCTAGTATTTCCAAGTACTTTGGCGGGAGAGGGGGGAAGCTGAATGAAATGTAGTCCCAGAAAAATACAGACACATGTAAATCATTTCAAAAATGTGAGAGAAGTATGTGCAGGGCACTGTGAGTTTAACAGAGATTCTCCTTATTCAGCTTGAGAAATAAAGTGTGGGCACAATTTCTGGAGGCAGTATCTAGGATGACTCTTAAAGGATGAATGTGTGTGCCTAGGTTTGGAGGAGAAGAGAAGGTAGTGACTGAAGATTGTTCCTGCCACAGAAGCATAAAAGCAGTGGTAAATGAACAACAGGGTGAGCTGGGTAACCCTGTGTTTATTTTGGACTAATTGAAAGTGAAATATGAGGTATGGGTTTCTGGGAGCTTGGGCAGGGCTAGCTATGGAGGGCTTCATACACTGCTGAACGTTGGACTTTGGCATGTATTTGAAGGACCACATTGAAGTATGCTACGATAGCATTCTTAGTCAGATTTGCACTCCTGTTATGTACATAACTGAGGGCAGTGTGGAGAGTGTGTTTGAAAAAAGCAAATCCAGAGACATTTGTAATGCTTGACCTGAACTCTGTCGATGACAGAGTCATGGAGAGGAAGGGCACAGTTAAGCAAGAGTAACGGGGCATCTATTAATGTCAGTGGTAGTTGAGCGAGAAGAAGCACAGCTTGAAGGATGAAAGACCTGAATGGGAACCCCAGCTTCATAACTTAAGAATTTGAGCCCTTTACAAGTTAGAATTTTTGTATCTCTGAAAGTGAAAGTGTTATCATGGGGATTAGTTGTAAACCGAAGTACCTGAAACAATGCTTGAATGTAGAGTGTCAATAAATGGTTACTTATTTTACTATTAATATATCCAAAGCTCAGTTTCCTTTCCCATGTTATAGATTTGTTGTGATGTTACAGCAAGATAGTATGTGTTAATGTTGAATAACTTTTTGAATAAAGAATCTTCTCAGAAAAAAAAATTTATGTGTTACTTTTTCTCTCACTTGGAAGAAAAATAGCTTTGAATCTCATTTTAAAAATAATTGTTTTTAACAAATGCAATTTATATTTTATTGAATTAAAAGCAAACTGGTGAGACTACTGGTCACAGAAATGCCAATAATGAGCATCTTTGAGAATTAGCTGTATGGAGTTATTTCTTATAGTGATTAAGAATAGGAGCTGGAACACTAAACCAGCTTTGCAACAAATACTAAAGGAGATTCTCTAGGCAGAAAAGAAAAGGCCACAACCAGAAACAAAAATACCACAAATGACAAGGCTCACCGGTAAAGGCATATATACAGTAAAGATAGGAAATCATGCTTGCACAGTTATGCCACAAAAATGAGAAAGCGTGCGAAGAGGAGGGTACAAATGCAGGACACTGGAGATGCACTTTCAATTACGAGAGCAACAACTTAAAACAATCTCATATATGTAGACTCTTAGATCAAAATTTCAGAGAAACCGCAAGTCAAAAATCTACAATTGATACGCAAACAAATAAGAAAAATCAACCCAAATACAACACTAAAGATAGTCATCAAACCACAAGAGGTGAGAACAAGAGAAGAAGAGAAGAAAAAAGAGCAACAAAAACAAATCCAAAGCAATTAATGAAATGGCAATAAAAACATACATATCACTAATTACCTTAAATGATAATGGACTAAATGACCCAACCAAAAGACATAGACTGGCTGAATGATACAAAAACAAGACCCATATATATATGCTTTCTTCAAGAGACCCACTTCACTTCTAGGGACACGTACAAATTGAAAGTGAGAGGATGGCAGAAAATATTCCATGAAAATGGGAATCGAAAGGAAGCTATAGTAGCAATACTCATATCAGACAAAATAGACCTTAAAATGAATGTTTTAAGAGACAAGGAAGGACATTACATAATGATCAAAGGATTAATACAAGAAGAACATAAAACAATTTTAAATATTTATGCACCCAACATAGGATCACCACAATATATAAGGAAACTGGTAACAACCTTTAAAGGACAAATCGACAATAACAGAGTAATAGCAGGGGATTTTAACACCCCACTTACAGCAATGGACAGATCAGACAGAAAATCAATAAGGAAGCACAGGCCCTGAATGAAGCATTAGACCAGATGGACTTAACAGATATTTATAGGACATTCCATCTGAAAACAACAGAATACACATTCTACTCAAGTACACATGGAACATTCTCTAAGATTGATCACATCCTGGGCTACAAATCAAGTCTTGGTAGCTTTATGAAAATTGAAATCATATCAAGCATCTTTTCTGACCACAACACTATACAACTGGAAGTGAACAAGAAAAAATAATGTGCAAAAAACACAGACACGTGGAGACTCAACAACATGCTTACTGAGCAACCAATGGATCACTGAAGAAATCAAAGAGGAAATTAAAAAATATCTAGAAACTTCTTTTTTTTTTTTCTTTTTGTCTTTTTAGGGCTGAACCTGTGGCATGGAGGTTCCCAGGCTAGGGGTGTCCAATCGGAGTTGTAGCCAACAGACACAGCCACAGCAACACCAGATCTGAGCCGCATCTACAACCCATACCACAGCTCATGGCAACAATGAATCCTTAACCTACTGAGCGAGGCCAAGGATTGAACCTGCAACCTCATGATTCCTAGTCAGATTTGTTTCCACTGTGCCACAATGGGAACTCCAAAAAAATTCCAACAAACAAGAGTCCAGGACCAGATGGTTTCACAGGCAAATTCTATCAAACCTTTACAGAAGAGCTAACACCTATCCTTTTGAAACCTTTCCAAAATACTGCACAAGGAGAAAGACTCCCAAACTTATTCTATGAGGCCACCATCACCCTCATACCAAACCAGACAAAGATACCACAAAAAAATAAAATTACAGGCCAGTTTCACTGATGAACATAGATGGCAAAATCCTCAACAAAATACTAGCAAACTGAATCCAACAATATATTAAAAGGATTGTACATCATGATCAAGTGAGATTTTCCTAAAGATGCAAGGATTCTTCAACATCTGCAAATCAATCAATGTGACACACCACATTAACAAACTGAAGAATAAAAACCATATGATCTTCTCAATAGATGCAAAGAAAAAAAAAAAAAAGGCTTTGACAAAATCCAAAACTCATTTCTGAAAAAAACCCTTCAGAAAGTGGGCATAGAGGGAACCTACCTCAACATAATAAAGGCCATATTTGAAAACCCAGAGCTAACATCATTTTCAATGGTGAAAAGCTGAAAGAATTCCCACTGAGATCAGGAACAAGACAAGGATGTCCACACTTGCCACTACTATTCAACAGTTTTGGAAGTCTTAGCCACAGCAATCAGAGAAGTAAAAGAACTAAAAGGAATCCAAATTGGAAGGGAAGGAGCAAATTGCAAACTATCCTTGTTTGCAGATCACATGATACTATACCTAGAAAATTCTAAAGACTCTACCAGAAAACTGTTAGATCTCATCAATGAATTTGACAAAGTTGCAGGGTACAAAATTAATACACTAAAATTGACTGTATTTCATATACTAACAAATAAATATCACAAAGAGAAATTAGTGAAGCAATCCCATTTACCTCAAAAAGAATAAAATGCTTAGGAATAAACCTACCTAAAGAGACAAAAGACTTGTACTCTGAAAACTGTAAGACAGTGATGAAAGATACCAAAGATGAAACAAATAGATGGAAAGACATACCATGTCTTGGATTGGAAGAGTCAATATTGTCAAAATGACTACACTACCCAAGTCAGTTTACAGATTCAGTGCAATCCCTATCATGTTACAAAGGGCATTTTTCACAGAACTCGAACAAATATTTTAAAATTTGTTTGGAAGCACAAAAGACCCAGAATAGTCAAAGCCATCATGAGAAAGAAAAATGGAGCTGGAGGAATCAGTTTCCCTAACTTCAGACTATACTACAAAGCTATAGTCATCAAAACCATATGGTACAAAACCATATGGCACAAAGACAAACATGTAGATCATTGAAACAGAAGAGAAAGCCCAAAATTAAACCCATGCACTTATAGCCAACTAATCTATGACAAAGGAGGCAAGAACATACAATAGAGAAAAGACAGCCCCTTCAATTAGTGATGCTGGGAAAACTGGATGGCCACATGTAAAGAATGAAATTAGAACACTTACTTTAACACCATACACAAAAATAAACTCAAAGTGGATTAAAGACCTAGATATAAGACCAGATACTATAAAACTCTTAGAGGAAAACATAGGACAAACGCTCTCTGACATAAAACCACAGCAACATCTTCTTAGATCCACTTCCTAAAGTAATGACAATTAAAAAACAAAAATAAACAAATGGGACTTAATTAAACTTAACGGTTTCTGCACAGAAAACTAAACTGTAAACAAAACAAAAATACAACCCACAGAATGGGAGAAAATATTTGCAAATGAAGTGACTGACAAGAGATTAATCTCCAAAATTTATAAACACCTTCTACAGCTCCATACCAAGAAAACAAACAACCCCATCAAAAAATGGGCAGAAGAGCTACACAGACAGTTCTCCAAAGAAGACATATGGATGGCCAAAAAGCACATGAAAAGATATTCAATATTACTAATTATTAGAGACATGCGAATCAAAACCACTATGAAGTATACCACCTTACACCAGCCAGAATGGCCATCATCAAAAAGTCTACAAACAATAGGTGCTGGAGAGGGTGTGGAGAAAAAGGAACCCTGTTAACACTGTTGGTGGGAATGTAGATTGGTGCAACCACTGTGGAAAACAGTATGGAAATTCCTCAGAAAACTGAACATAGAACTACCATTTGATCGATCCAGCAGTCCACTCCTGGGCATCTATCCAGAGAAAACCATGATTTGAAAAGACGCGTGTACTCCAACGTTCATTGCAGCACTATATTCAGAAGCCAAGACATGGAAACAACCTAAAATGTCCATCGGCAGAGCAGTGGATCAAGAAGATGTGGTACATATACACAATGGAATGTTCCTCAGCCATTAAAAGGAAAGAAATAATGGTATTTGCACCTCATGGATAGACTTAGAAATTATCATGCTAAGTGAAGGCAGTCAGACAGTGAGACACCAACATCAAATGTTATCGGTTACATGTGGAATTAAAAAAAAAAGACATGGAGTTCCTGTCGTGGCGCAGTAGTTAACGAATCCGACTAGGAACCATGAGGTTGCGGGTTCGGTCCCTGTCCTTGCTCAGTGGGTTAACAGCCGGCATTGCTGTGAGCTGTGGTGTTGGTCACAGACGCGGCTCAGATCCTGCATTGCTGTGGCTCTGGTGTAGGCTGGTGGCTACAGCTCCAATTGCTGGGAACCTCCATATGCTGCGGGAGCAGCCCAAAGAAATAGCAAAAAGACAAAAAAAAAAAAAGACACAATGAACTTCTTTGCAGAATAGATACTCACAGGCTTTGAAAAATTTATGGTTTCTAAATGAGACAGGTTGGGGGTGAGGGGATGCACTGAGGGTTTGGGATGAAATGCTATAAAATTTGGTCGTGATGATGCTTGTACAACTATAAATGTAATAAAATTCATTGAGTAATTTAAAAAAAGACAGTATTCTGAAAGACAGCTAGCTTTGAAAATAAAAAGAATACAGGAGCTGGGATCAGGCTGAATGTCTGATTGTATGTCTTTAAGGAAGTTAAATTACTTTTCTGTACCTTGATTTCTAAATTGCTCTACCTCCTGAGGTATTTATGAGAATTAAATGAGATAATTACTCATGTTAACTGCTCAGCTGTTTGTTGGGTACATGATAAGGATTTACTAAATAGTGACCATTATTTTTTTGAAGGCAGTGTTTAGAAGAATGACTTTATATGCACCACCTCATTTAATTTAAAAAAAAAAGAAACGAAAAAAAGGAAAGTAAGAAGTATTCCAAGGGGCCCTGTTTGCAGAGATGGGAATGTAGACTAAGAGGTGAATTATGCTGTTAAAGATCACATAGAAAAGAAGCAGTAGAGCTGGGGCTAGAATCAGTTCATTCTGTTCATTGTATTTCCTGAGTCTGTTTTGTACTCCTACTAGGGTTTAATATTGGTGACACCCAGTCTCCCCATCCCAACCCAACCTGGGTCTTCCTCTCTTCCAAGGTTGTAGGATAATCTCTTCTTAAGCAAAATGCACCCAAGAGCTATAACATGGGTGTGGTTTCTTGAAAGGGCTGACCACTGTTTCACTGTGCCCTGAATTCTGGAGGGCCCACTCTGCAGAGGGTCTTATGTCTAATTTGGCTCCTCCTCCCATGAGCAAGTAATTCTTCTGGCCAATTTCCTTTCTTCTACTTGTACCAAGACCTGCCTAACTGGGGTATACATTTGCAGAGTCAAGGAATTTTAGTGATGCTCCTCTCAGGATCCTAAGTCTATCCTTTTTTTCATTTCCAACAGTCTCATTCTCTCTGTTTTGTGTGAGCTAATAGGCTATAGGGTTAATTACCACATGAGTAAGATCATGGGTTTCTTGCTATTGATGGACACTAAAAATACGTTTCAAACCAAGCCATAGACATATATATTGCTATAAATCATATTAGGAATAGTAATAATAATAATGATAATGATAATAATAATGGCTGAAAGAATCTCATCTGTCAGTGTACATGCTCATTTATGGGCAGACTCTACTTTTCATGTGTCAGCTCTTCTCACTTTTACAGATCAGGACAGGTAGAGAGAACCATGGAGCTTGATTTGCCTTTCAGATAAATAAATACTTACCATCTCACATTTAGAGGTAAGACTTGGGATAGTTGTTGAGGGCTTCAATAGAAATAACACTTTCTTTTCTTTGTTTTTTTCTTGAGGGCTACAATTGCAGCATGTGGAAGTTCCCAGGTTAGGGATCGAATTGGATCTGTAGCTGTAGCTGATGGCCTACGCCACAGCCACAGCAATACCAGATCCAAGCTGCATCTGCAAGCCTTCATTGCAGGTCCTGGCAGTGCTAGATCCTTAACCCACTGGACAAGGCCAGGGATAGAACCCACATCCTCATGGCTACTAGTTGAGTTTGTTTCTATTGAGCCATAACAGGAACTCCAGAATTAACAATTTCTTGATCTTGACTTCTCCATTGCATTTTGAGCTCCTCCTCATATTCCCAAGATTATATAACAGGCCTTATAGTCTAAAGAGTTTTAGCTTTGGCAGATTGTTCTCTTTGAGTGAATCAACATCAAGATTTGCACAGTCATAATTGTCATTATGGTTTTATCTACTTTACTCTGCTTGTTTTTATGAAGACATTTTGGTGAGTGTCTTTTATGAAGACATTTTAGTAAGTGTCTGTAATTGAAAAAGAAAAAAAAAAGAAAAGTTAAATTGATTCTGGAAAAGAATTGCTCCATATATTCATTATTTACCTCCTCTTGTGTGCCAAAGAGATTGCTTACAGGGCACAGAAGCCCCAGCACTAGTCATTATGGCTGTCACTCATCAGTTGAAATAGAAAGGGAGTTAGCTTTGAACTTTAAATCCAACTCAGAACTACACTGACTCATGAATAAACAGTCTTTTTTGCAGAAACATCAACGATCATGTCCATATGTGTTTTTCTAAAGGCTTTTAATGGTGGTTTTGTTTCTTATCTCAATATCACTTGCTGCATTTCATTAAGTAACTGCCATAGGCTTCTGCCTAAGCATGGCATTTTTGGTGACTCTGTTACCAATAAGCAAGATTTAAAAACAAAACAAAAAAACTAGCCATCAGTCAAAAGTTTGTCATTAGTCTCCTCTTTGAAGGGGCAGCAAATGAGTTGCAGATGGACCACTATTTACTGTTCCCAGTGTGTCCTGAGGGCCTGGCAGATGTTTTCTGCAGGGTCACCACCACACAGTATTTAAAACTTCCACTTAAAAGGAGCCCTTGCTTAAGAGAGAATAGGCCAAAAGTGAATTACTCCTTAGTGGGCCACTTACAGATTTGCAGGAGTAGGAGCAGTTTCCAGGCCAAGGCCCTTGCTCATGTTGTAAAGGGTGGACTCAGAGGAAGAAAAAGATCTGTGCATTTTTGTCTAGGAGTAGTTCTGGGAAGCAAGACTGACTTTCTTTCAGTTTTTCCTTTTCTTCCTCTATCCCTGTCCTGCTAGTGATACTCTGAAAATGAGTCTTTAGGTGGCGACCATCTTCCCACTTACTAGGGCTTGGCCCAGATGTCTCTTCCTTATGGATAGTTTTCCTTACCATTCTCTCCAAGTGGGTTCTCCTAACTACTCTTTGCACTCAGTCATTTTTTTTTTTCATGTCATCTCTCACAAGTTTTGTATGTATGTACTTAAAAAAAAATGATATGTCACTCCTTGTGGACTGTAACCTTCAGAGTTTGCATCTGTTTGGCTCATCACTGTTCATCCACAAGAGAATACTGAAGAGAGCAGGCATTCAATAGAAGTTTAATTGAGTAAATGTGGAATGAAGGGTTTTATGGAACTGTCATATCCCTTAGGTTAGAACTAGTAGGACCCTTTGGCCTTTGTCTGCCTTATTAATGTTAATGGTAACTTCTCAAAATTAATTCAAGTTTACAAAATTACTTTTTATTTTAGTGGGAAAATTCTTATATATTTTTTTAACAGCTGGCATTGAGTTCCTTTTGGCAAGAGAATTTTTCCTCTTGAAAAATACGTTTGTAGTCCACTTTGGTTGGGGCAGGGGAGACACCAAGGCATGGTTTACACTATTAAAGTGAAACAGATTGCTGGGTAAAATGCTCTGCAGAAGATACTAATAGTAATCTGAAATTGGAGGAAGGAACCATGCAGTATGGTGAGGCTCTGGAATCTTCAAAAAAGTGCTTAACAAGTTAACCAGGTAAAACAGTTTGTTATGGCAGGATAGTTAACTCTTTAGAGAATACAGGTGTCTAATATCTGGCTTTAAGACACTTGTTCTGACATAATTGTATAGCATCAAACTTTGGAACAGTCTGCTACATACAAACATTTTGGGGAGAAGTTTAAAAAAAAAACATTGAAAAGGGGCTGTATCCACATCTGGTTACTGTGGAACTGGGAGCTGGAACAGCTGTAGCGGTGACAAGTGGGTAAAACTTACATGTTAGTGGCCTCATTCTATCACTTCAAGTTTTACCTTAAGTTCATATATTGAAAACATTTTTGGTTAGTTGCTTTTGAACTTCCAGAAATGAACTTCCAGAAACTTCATTGAATGATGCAAAAAGTTTCAGAACCGTAATATATATGTATAATATAATCACTGGTTAAAAATAAAGTGTTTGGTATTTTTAGTGGCATGTTATAAAAAAAAAAGCAGATTTGTGTGTTATTAGTGATTTCTGTTTTTAATGGTGGGAATTCTGTGTTTTCTGTTTCAACTATCTGTGGAAATCTCTGGTTGCCACAGTCAGTTTCCCAGGGGAAGGATAGGGAATCCTAGGGTGTACTCTGTGAGAGAAAAATCAATTACTGCACTGGCTGGGAGGAGAAGGTGAGGCTGTGAGAGACAAGGGTCCCTTCCACATCCCAGCCCTATCCAGGATTCCTCCTGAAGAAGGAGGGCTCTGATGTGATTCTGGGACCCTTTGGGGGAGCTTTAATCTCTCAAATATTGTTTTTTCACTTTTGTTGTCACTAAGAGTTTGACTCATAGGTCTGCACCTTTTTCAAAGCCAGTCAAGCTGGGAAACACCTGCTAAGTATAAAATCCTCATGGATCATTCTGTGTAGTGCTGGGAACTATGTCTAGTCACTTATGATAAAGCATGATAATTGAGAAAAAAGAATCTATTCATATATGTGTAACTGGTGTACAGTAGAAAATTGACAGAACACTGTAAATCAGCTATAATGGAAAAAAATCATTATATAAAATCTACTTGCTTGAGGGCATTTACTTTCTCTTACTACAGCAGACATTCAATTAAGGAATAAATATTCTGTGATGGACGTTTGAAAGAATCATTGATCTTCCTTGGGATGTAAAAATGAGTAATAAAAAATCAAATTTGTTTTACCTTTTTGGTTTAAAAGTTATAGGATGTTAATACCTTGTTAAAATATATATCCATAAATTACCAATTACTGCCCAGCCACAAGTAAAAGTATGCTTTTGCTTACTTGAAATGAACCTGATTGTGTTCTTACAATTTTGTGGCTTGATGGCTTGTCCTCTTAAACTTCCAAGGGAATAAAATTCCCCTCTGACTACCATTTTGCAGAGAATCTTTGAGATGCCTCTGGTATGTGGCTAGGGCACAGAGGCTGTTCAAATGGACTTAAAGTAGGTTCATAATTGGTTCTTCAGCTGAGTTTATATATTCTTGTATCTCCTCTTGAATTAGCCTTGCTTCACTTGTCCAGTGTCCTTAAGTGCATTTCTGCACCAGGATTCTTTGTGTTCAGTTGAGCTGCAAGGAAAAATGTACAGGAAGGTGGCAGTGCTCAGAGGTAGAGCACAGGCTTCGTATTTTGAAATCAGACCACAGCTGGTTGCCCTAGTCAACCATATGCTACTTAATATCTATGAAAATCATTTTGCACAACTGTAGAATCATATATTTAGAATATGTATTATGACTTCTGCAAGATCAGGTACTGTGGTTTGGCAATAATGGATACATTTTTGGAGTTGAATAGTCACAATATGCAATTTACCTTTTAGGATATTAGTTTGTTAATATTTATCTTCAGCTCTCTTCAGCTTTGTTTTCCTTTTCCTTGTTTATTTGCCTAGTTAATCTCTCATCTTTCAAGGTATATTTCAACCTTCCTGACTTTTTCTGGTCTGTGTTGCATGCCTGTTCTATCATATCCAGTTTCTTGCCCTAACATATGGTGTTGAAATTGTTTCTTGACTTGCACATTTTCTTCATTTGTCTGTCTAGGCTTGTGAAAGCAAAAATCATCATTATTATTATTTTATTTTTGTTTTTATCATTGCATCCTTCATGTCAGTAACAAGCATCATTCTGGTACAGAATCAGCTCTTGATAAGTATTGACTTAATGAATTATTTATTGATCCTTCAGGTAGTGTTTACATTTCCAAGAGAAATAATCACCTGTGGTTAAAAAAAAAAAAAAAACCTGTGCAAATCACATGCTTTATTTCTGGCTTTATGGTATACTTTTAATAGAAGAATGATGATTGTTAGACAAGAAAGAAAGAGTACTTGGAATTTATGTTATTCAGTGAAGGAATTTTACATAGGAAGAAACCAAGATCCAGAGAAATTCATCTATTTCATAAAGCTTGTTAATGGTAGAACCAGTATTTCAGAGAGGGAGGTGCTATTTGAAGTTGAATGTTTATGGGTTTGAGGCCACACTTGTGTTGAGCTCTGGTTTGGCCACTTGGCTCTGTTGCATTGGCTAAAATACTGATTTTTCCAAACCCAGTTTCTTCACTTCTGGTTTGAAGAGGTGTTTAGGAAAAGAAGTTGAGGACAGAATACTTCTTATGAGGACTACATGAGTTAATATATGAGAAAATGTTGCACAAATTTTATGGAACTATATAGTAATAGCCATGACTACTTAGTCCTTTACAACCGTTAATTGCTGCCTCTGACTCTGAGGGAAAACATGTAACCAAGTTTCTGAAATACTGTTTGTTTCACAACAAATAGGTGTGATAGTCTTTGTTGTTTTAATAAGGACCTTTGCTAGTAAGTTAAGCGCTCCTTGCAAACACCTAATAAGGAAAAAACTACCAATTTGATTTTTATCTAGTCTCTCTCTCTTTTCCACCAATTTAATTTTTCCAACCTCCAGGTTGTGAAATAGCACATGCTGTCTTGATTTTGACCTGCAAATAACAAGCTGTCATTTATGAATTCCTTCCTAAATTAAAGATAATTATAAGTACTAATTTTCTTGTGATTGATGTTTAGAAGATAACTGGGACATAGAATATTTTTGGACTATTATTTTGCCATACTAAAATAATGATGACATATGATTATCATACTAAGCTACTCTGAACGCTGCTCAGCCATCCGATCTCTAATGCGTGGGAGCTTGTGCTAACACGAATATTTAGGACTGACGTTTAGAATTAAGGCTTATGGTTTCTCAGTGGTAGATGTGATAATAAGGGGAGGAAAAAAGAAGGATAAGTGGAGTGAAAAGTCTGGCCTGAGGAAGAGTTGTGAAGTGGGTCAGAATTAATCCTTACTTTTTTTCTCAGGTCTCTTTACCCTTCTGTCCATGCTTTCTTTTGGAAACACCCTCTCTGCGGAAACTTTTCCCCTGGATTCCTAAAGCCATGCTACTGTGGTTATCTAGAGCTTGTTACAGCTGTGCTTGTTAACAGCTCTTTTCTGTAAAAGGTAAAAGCAATTGATTCTTCCATCTGTATGATAGAAGGCTGTCTCTCCATGCTGGGGTCACCTTCACTTTTCAGGTAAGGTATTGATTAACAATTTTCCTTCTGCATACATACTGCTACTTTTACTCTCAAGTCCAAAGCAAAGCAGAGGTATTAACAATTCAAAACACTTCTGACCCTTTATTCCCCAGAATGTACAGGATTTAAAAAACAATTAATGTATCTAATTTTAAGGAAACTCTAGAAAATATAAATCTGCTTCCTTTTAGTTGAAACAAAAGTCTTTTCATTCTTTACTTCAGAAGCAAAAATTTAGTCTCATCTTTCTGCCATTTTGATGAACTTTCATTTATTTGCAGTGGGAGGTGACTACAGTCTTCCATAAAGCTTCTTAGCTCATGTTTAAATATCAACTTGTGGAGTTCCTGTCGTGGCTCAGTGGTTAACAAACCTGGCTAGTAACCACGAGGTTGCAGGTTCGATCCTTGCTCAGTGGATTAAGGATCTGGCGTCTCTGTGAGCTGTGGGTGTTGGGTGAGCTGAGGTGTAGGTCGAAGACAGAGCTCGGATTCTGCATTGCTGTGGCTGTGGCTGCGGTGTAGGCTGGTGGCTACAGCTCTGATTTGACCCCTAGCCTGTGGTGTAGGCTGGTGGCTGCAGTTCTCGTTCGACCTCTATATGCTGCAGGTGCGGCCCTCAAAAGACAATAAAGTAAAATTTAAATAAATAAATAAATATCAACTTGTCATTTTTCATTAGCAGGTGGTTAGCAATTCCTTAACTAGTCTGTTTGTTTCTCTGAGGGAAGTTTTTCGTTTTTTTTTCTAATAATATGGTGGCTAGAGACACATTTTTTGAAGCCCTTGACCTCAAGCTATTTGTATAAGAAGTTGTTTCTCCTTCCTTTACTGCCCCTTTATGGGTCCCTCTCTCTTTCTTGCCTTCTCCTTGCTTTCCTTTCCTACTGAATCCTCTTTCATTTTCTTTTTTTATGTCATTCTCACAGAACTGAGTGAAATTTGCATTAGTTTTCTTCACACATATTTTTTGTGCTCTCTGTTAATTAACTATACTTTTATAAAAATAATGTATACTCTGTTGAATAAATGAGTTCAGAAATATATGAACAGGGAGTTCTTGTCATGGTTCAGTGGTTAATGAATCTGACTAGGAACCATGAGCTTGTGGGTTCGATCCCTGGCCTTGCTCAGTGGGTTAAAGATCCAGTGTTTGCTGTGAGCTGCAGTGTATGTTGCAGATGTGGCTTGGATCCCGCGTTGCTGTGGCTCTGGCGTAGGCCAGCAGCTACAGCTGCGATTAGATCCCTAGCCTGGGAACCTCCAAATGCTGCAGGTGCAGCCCTGGAAAAGACAAAAAATATGTGTATATATATATATGAACATTATAAAAGTTTCTAAGGGAAAACTTATTGTCTCCCATTGACTTCCTATTCTGCTCTCTAAGATACTCTGTTAACAGTTTGTTGTGTGTTCTTCCATACCTTTTCTATCCAAAGTTCAAATAAGAGCCTCTGGTTGTGAAAATATCTCACTTTAATGTTTGTATTTGACCTTAATTTCTTTATGGAGCTCCCATTATCCAGATTCTCTGAGAGACTGAATAGTCTTAAGGGGATGGGGGTATTTGGTCTGAGTCACAGTCATCTTTCTGTACTGGTCCCTACATTTTTATTCTTGTTTCTTTAGTTGTAAGTTTGGTCCTATATGGTCATTTCTTCTCAATAAGTTTTTGCCTTATACTTAGACTTTTGCTATTGAACCCCGAAAGCTAAAAAATTGACTTTTTAATCCCTTAGATTTGCCTGCATTATCCTCTCCTGGAGTCTAGAACTTACTAATTGCTGCCTAAATGGGGATAAATGTCAGAGAATAAAAGCAAGTGTAAGAAAATTAAATGTATTACCTATAACTGTAAATATGTTAGCTGAACATTCAACCGGAACTGTCCAAAACAGGTTTTTGAGCGAAGCCTGAACAAACCATGATGTACCTGCACCTTCCATTGATCTGTGGCTCCCCCCAACCCCAGCATTCAATCTTTATAACCAGAAAATTAGAAATTCACAAGGAAACTTATGGAATAAAGGGAATTTATGGAGTAATGAGTGCTTTACCTTCTATAGGTAAAGTATACTTGTTCTCTGGCTTCTTTGAAGATTTTCTCTTTGTTTCTTTGTCTTTTGGTTTTCTGTACTTCGAATATGATATGCCTTTTTTTTTTTTCCCAGGGTTTATCCTGCATGCTGTTCTCTGAGCTTCACAGGTGTGTGCTTTAGTGTATGTCATTAGTTTGGGAACATTCTCAGCCATTAGCACTTCAAGTATTTCTTCTGTTTTTTCTCTTTCAAGTATTCCCATTATGTATAAATTACAACTTTTGTTAATCCACAGTTCTTGGAAATACTATTCTTTCTTTTTTCCATTCATTTTTATGTTTGCATTTCTGTTGATATGTTCTTAAGTTCACTGGTTCTTTCACCAGTCTATTGATTAGTCATCAAAGCATTGAAAAGGCATTCTTTATTTCTTTTACAATGTTTTTGATTTCCAGCATTTTCTTAAAGAGTTTGTCTCTCTGCTTTTATTAGTATGTATTCTTATACATTGTCTACTTTTGCCTTTAGAGCCTTTAGCATATTAATCACAGTTATTTTTAATTCTTCATCTGATTAATTCCAAAATCTGTGTCATATCTGAGCCATGTTCTGATATTTGCTGAGTCTGTTCAGACTGTTTTCTCTTGCCTTAGCTTGCCTTGTAATTTTTTGCTGAAAGCTGGACATGGCATATCAAGTCCTAGGAGCTAAGGTAATTAGGTCTTTAGTGTGAGATTTTGTGCTAATCTGGTTAAGAGCTGAATGTGCTTAATGCTTGCTATAGCTGTGAGTGCCAGAGGTTTCAGTTTCCTCTAGATTCTTTGCTTTTGTCCCCTTTCTGTTGCCTTTGAATTTCCCTAAGAACTCCTTCTTAAGTATAGTCTGTGTTTGGGAACTTTCTCAGTGGCATTTCCATATTAGGATGCTGAAGTCCTGTTGATGTGCTAGCAAGCTTTTGGGGAGGGGCAGTGCTATGTACTCTTAATTTGATTACATCTAAATTTTATTTGTAGACTTGAGTCACTTGGCTATTTACTTTAGAAGCATTTCTTAGCCTTTTGTCCCCTCCCTTACTGGGAGACGGGGAGGCCAGGAGGATTGGAGTTGACTAATGAACTTTTCTTCAGATTACCTAAGGCTCTGGTAGTTTCTCTTGGAGGGTAGACCTTTGTCATGGAAAGTACTCTGGGAATATTTCAAAATGGTTACATTCCTCTCTCCTTGCTCAAAACAAGAGGGGATTTTTCTCTTAATTTTCACTGAGAATCTCTTGGAGTTCTTGGAGGTAAAAAAACCCCTGAAAAAAATGTGGCTCTTTAAGATTGGACCCCAGGAGTTTTTAACAGTAAAGTTAGTCCACACTCTGCCTCGAGCAGTTCACCAGTGTTACCATTTATGTGTTCCTATCCAGAGACTTCTGTACCAGGTAAGCTAGTCTCAGGTGAGATTCTCTATCTCTCTAGAGTTCCATGTGGCAGTTTGTCCAGTGACCTCAGTTCTCTGATGGATCTAAAAATCATTGATCTGTAGTTGGTATGGCTTTTCTCTTGTGAGGGCAAGAGTGACAACTTCTAAGTTCTTCACATATCAGAAGCTGAAACTGAAGTCTTCCCTCACTTTATTCTAAAACTAAAACTCTTCATGATGTGAAGTCCCTCTTGTCTCCCAGAACCTCCCCCAGGAGCTCTGCACCCCTGCTCTTCTCCGGACTTGCTGTTCTTTTTTTTTTTTTTGTCTTTTTGTTGTTGTTGTTGTTGTTGTTATTGTTGTTGCTATTTCTTGGGCCGCTCCCGCGGCATATGGAGGCTCCCAGGCTAGGGGTCGAATTGGAGCTGTAGCCACCGGCCTATGCCAGAGCCACAGCAACACAGGATCCGAGCCGCGTCTGCATCCCACACCACAGCTCACGGCAACGCCGGATCGTTAACCCACTGAGCAAGGGCAGGGACCGAACCCGCAACCTCATGGTTCCTAGTCGGATTCGTCAACCACTGCGCCACGACGGGAACTCCAGGACTTGCTGTGCTTTAATCTTTCTGCACAGCGGTCATCTCAACACTTGGTGCTTCAGTCCTTGCTTTTCCAGATTCATGCCAACATATTTTTTTGGTCTGTTCCTCATTTTGCTGCAATTTATTGTTACAGCTCCTTAATATGGTAAACTTTCTGAGTCGGTGTCTTCTGTCTACCAGAATTCAGTGTTACAGATAAGAAATTTGATACCAATCTGACTTTGTTCTGAAAGTTTATATTGTTATGTGTAGTCTTTTTAACTTTTTAATACACCTGAATAGGCACTAGGTATATTCTTTCAACTGCAGATGCATATACTTTACCATTGAGATAGTTCCTTGATTTATGGCTTTGATAATTTTATTTCTGTTTTTTGGGTACCTCCTTCAGTGATTTATATTATTCTGGTTTTGGACTTACAGAATTCTCTTTCATTTTAAATTCTCTATTTCTCTATCTGGCTTATCTTCACCTATGACACCTCTGTCTTTTCATTTTACTGTATTTTTATAGGAAAAGCTCCTCGATTTTATTGTCCAAATACTCTACTAAATTTTTAAATTTTGGTAGTCATAATCAAAAAATTCTAAGAACTGACTTTCTTTTGGTTCCCTGATTAGTTCTTCATAATACCATGTGTGGTTTGTTGATATAATATCTTCTCTAACTTCTTTTATGCTTTTATTAAGAAATTTTGTTCGTTTAAATTCTGTTCTCTAAATATTGTGTATCCTTTAGGGTAATATTTTCTGTGTTTTTTAGGAAGGCTTATTTTTTTTATTTATGTGTAATTAACGTACAACATTATATTAGTTTCAGGTGTACAACAAAGTGATTCAGTATTTGTGTATATTGCAAAATGAACCTCACGTTAAGTCTAGTTAACATCCATCATCATACATAGTTACATACTTTTTTCCTTGTGATGAGGACTTTTAAGGTCTGTTCTCTTAGAGCTTTCAAATACACAGTGTAATATTATTAACTATAGTCACCATGCTGTGCAGTACATCCCCAAGACTTATTTGTTTCATAACTAAAGTTAGCGCCTTTTGACTCTCTTCACCTATTTTGATCACCTCCAAACCCCTGCCTCTGGCAACCACCAATGTTTTGCCTTTTTTTTTCTTCTGTACAATATGGTGACCCAGTTACACATACATGTATACATTCTTTATTCTCACATTATCATGCTCCATAATAAGTGACTAGACATAGTTCCCATTCCTACATAGCAGGATCTCATTGTTAATCCATTCCAAAGGCAATAGTCTGCATCTATTAACCCAAGTTCCCCAACCACCCCACTCCCTCCCCCTCGGCAACCACAAGTCTATTCTCCAAGTCCATGATTTTCTTTTGTGGAAAGGTTCATTTGTGCCTTATATTAGATTCCAGATATAAGTGACATCATATGGTATTTTCTCTTTCTGACTTACTTCACTCAGTATGAGAATCTCTAGTTCCATCCATGCTGCTGCAAATGGCATTATTTTGTTCTTTTTTATGGCTGAGTAGTGTTGCATCCTGTATATATACCACTTATTCCTAATCCAATCATCTGTTGATGGATATTTGGGTTGTTTCCATGTATTGTATTCACTATTGTGAATAGTGCTGCAGTGAACATGAGGGTGTATGTGTCTTTTTTAAGGAAACTTTTGTCCGGATATATGCCCAAGAGTGGGATTGCTGGGTCATGTGGTAGTTCTATGTATAGCTTTCTAAGTTACCTCCATACTGTTTTCCATAGTGGTTGTACCAATTTACATTACCATCTAACAGTGCAGGAGGGGGTCCCTTTTCTCCATACCCCCTCCAGCATTTGTTTTTTTGGACTTATTAATGATGGCCATTCTGACTGGTGTGAGGTGGTATCTCATGGTAGTTTTGATTTGCGTTTCTCTAATAATCAGTGATGTTGAGCATTTTTTCGTGTGTTTGTTGGCCATCTGTATATCTTCCTTGGAGAAATGTCTATTCAGGTCTTTTGCCCATTTTTCCATTGGGTTGTTGGCTTTTTTGCTGTTGAGTTATGTAAGTTGTTTATATATTCTAGAGGGTAAGCCCTTGTCAGTTGCATCATTTGAAACTATTTCTCCTATTCTGTAAGTTGTCTTTTTGTTTTCTTTTTGGTTTCCTTTGCTATGCAAAAGCTTGTCAGTTTGATGAGGTCCCATTGGTTTATTTTTGCTTTTATTTCTGTTGCCTTGGGAGAATGACCTAAGAAAACATTTGTAAAGTTGATGTCAGAGAATGTTCTGCCTATGTTTTCTTCTAGGAGTTTGGTGATGTCTTGTCTTACATACAAGTCTTTCAGCCTTTTTGAGTTTATTTTCATGCATAGTGTGAGGGTGTGTTCTGGTTTCATAGCTTTGCATGCAGCTGTCCAGGTTTCCCAACACCACTTACTGAAAAGACTATCTTTTTCCCATCTCATGTTCTTGCCTCCTTTGTCAAAGATTAATTGACCATAGGTGTCTGGGTTTATTTCTGGGTTCTTTATTCTATTCCATTGGTCTGTATTTCTTTTTTGGTAGTAGTACCACACTGTCTTGATGACTGTGGCTTTGTAATGTTGCCTGAAGTCTGGGAGAGTTATGCCCCCTACTTGTTTTTTGTTCCTCAGGATTGCTTTGGCAATTCTGGGTCTTTTGTGGTTCCATGCAAATGTTTGGATTGTTTGTTCTAGTTCTGTGAAAAATGTCCTGGGTAATTTGATAGGGATTGCAAAGAATCTGTAGATTGCTTTGGGTAGTACAGCCATTTTTACAATATTAATTTTTCCAACCCAGGAGCATGGACTATCTTTCCATTTCTTTGAAACCTCTTTAATTTGCTTGATTCATGTTACGTAGTTATCAGCATAAATATCTTTCACCTCCTTGGTTAGGTGTATACCCAGGTATTTGATTTTTTATCATGCAATTTTAAAAGGTATTGTATTTTTGTATTCCTTTTGTCATACTTCATTGTTAGTATACAGAAATGTGAATGATTTCTGAATGTTAGTCTTATATCCTGCTACTTTGCTGGATTTGTTGATCAGTTCAAGTAGTTTTTGGGTTGAGTCCTTAGGGTTTTCTATATGTAGTATCATGTCATCTGCATACAGTGACAGTTTTACCTCTTCTTTTCATATTTGGATGTATTTTATTTCTTTTGTTTGTCTGACTGCTGTGCCCAGGACTTCTAGTTCTATGTTGAATAGCAGTGGTGAGAGTGGGCATCCCTGTCTTGTTCCAGATTTTAGTGAGAAGTCTTTCAGCTTTTCTCCATTGAGTATTATATTTGCTGTGGTTTTGTCATAAATGGCTTTGATTATGTGAAGGTATGTTCCCTCTATACCCATTTTGGTGAGGGTTTGATCATGAAAGGATGTTGGACTTTGTCAAATGCTTTTTCTGCATCTGTTGAGATGATCATGTGATTTTTGACTTTTCCTTTGTTAATGTGGTGTATGACGTTGATTGATTTGCATATGCTGAACCATCCTTGTGAACCTGGGATGATTCCCACCCACTTGTGGTATATGATCATTTTTATATGTTGTTGGATTCAGTTGGCTAAATTTTGTTGAAATTTTTGCATCTATATTCATCAAAGATATTGGCCTATAGTTTTCTTTTTTGGTGGTATCTTTATCTGGTTTTGGAATTAGGGTGATGGTGACGTCCTAGAATGTCTTTGGGAGTGTTCCTTCTTCTTCATTTTGAAAAAGTTTAAGGGGGATGGGTATAAGTACCTCCTTGTATGTTTGGTAGAATTCGCCTGTGAAGCCATCTGGTCCTGGACTTCTATTCGTAGGGAGTGTTTTTATGACATATTCAATTTCATGTCTAGTGATCGGTCTGTTCAGTTGATCTATTCCTTCTTGATTCAGTTTTGGCAGGCTTTCAGCCTCTAGAAAGTTGTCCATTTCTTCTAGGTTGTCAAATTTGTTAGCATACAATTGTTCATAGTATTCTCTCATGTTTTTTTTCTATTTCTGTAGTATCTGTTGTGACTTCTCCTTTTTCATTTCTTATTTTGTTTATTTGGGTTTTTTTCTCTCCTTTTCTTGGTGAGTCTAGCCAGAGGTTTGTCAATTTTGTTTACATTTTCAAAGAACCAGTTCTTGGTTTGTTTGATTTTTGTCTATTGTTTTTTGAGTCTCTATTTTATTGATTTCCTCTTTGATCTTTATGATTTCCTTCCTTCTGCTGACTTTAGATTTTGTTTGTTCTTTTTTTAATTCATTTAGGTGGTGGGTTAAGTTGTCGATTTGAGATTTTTTTCTTTGAGGAAGGCCTGTATTGTTATGAATTTCCCTCTCAGCACTGCTTTTGTGGCATCCCATAGATTTTGAATGGTTGTGTCTTCATTATCATTTGTCTCGAGGTATTTTTTAATTTCCTTCTTGATTTTCTCATTGACCCATTGGCTTTTTAGTGGCATGTTGTTTAGTCTCCATGTAGTAAGATTTTTCTCATTTCTTTTCCTGTGGTTGATTTCTAGTTTCATGCCATTGTGGTCAGAGAAGATAATTGAAATAATTTCTATGCTCTTAAATTTGTGGAGGTTAGCTTTTTGCCCCAGTATGTGATCAATTCTTGTGAATGTTCCCTGTGCACTTGAAAAGAGTGTGTATTCTGATTTTTTTGGATGTAATGTCCTGAAAATATCAATTAAGTCTGACTTTTCTATTGTGTCCTTTAGGGTCTCTGTTGCCTTATTGATTTTCTGTCTAGAGGATCTGTCCATTGATATGAGTGGGTTGTTAAAAGTTTCCTACTATGATCATATTCCCATCAGTTTCTCCTCTTGTGTCTGGTAGTATTTGTTGTAGGAATATGGGTGCTCCTAAATTGGGGGCATATATATTGATGATTGTAATATCCTCTTCTTGGATAGATCCTTTAACCATTAAATAGTGTCCTTCTTTGTCTTTCTTTATGACCTTTGTTTTAAAGTCTATTTTGTCTGATATGAGTATTGCAACTCCTGCTTTCCTGTCTTGTCCATTGGCATGAAATATCTTTTCCCATCCCCTCACTTTCAATCTATATGTGTCCTTTTCTCTAAGGTGAGTTTCTTGTAGACAGCAGATTGAAGGTTTTTGCTTTTTTGTTTTCTCTTCAGATCGTATAAATCTTTGGCCTTTTACCAATGATTTTTTTTTAATCTTGGTCTCTCACTTTCATGCTGAAGCATTCCTTAAATATATGGTGATCCCTAGTTATCTATTCATATGTTGTAATGAAACATATTACGTATTAAAATATGCTGAGGGAACTTCTGTTTGAAAGAAGTTTGTCCACTGATGGGCTTTATGTTGGCATGCAGATGTGCGGGCAGGAATGTTGCTGTTGAACTGGGAAACCTCTAAACTATAGCTAACAGATTTAGCAAATAAAAATAAGGGACATGCCGTTTAATTTGAATTTTATTTAAAACGGTTGTTAAAGAGAGAAACCACAGGCCTAATATGATGTCACTTGTGTTAATGCCTATGATGCCAAACCTAGGTTTAATACCGAACCCGATTATAGTTTCTGCCTCCACCAGATAGATAATCTTAATCATCCAGTTTGGAATTTTATAGTCAGTGATGACATAGTGTAGGAATCTGTCCCATGAGCTTGCTCCATCCCTGAGGAAGAAGAGAGAATCTGCATGATAAAACCTCCACTGGTCCTTTGCCCCCAGTAAGATATCCTGGCCTAAAAATAATCCTTTCTTTTCTTTTGTTGATAGCTCCCTTTTTCCATCCTTTCTTCCATAAAAACCTTCCATTTTGTTCAACTCTTCATGTGCCCATCTAGTTGCTAGATGGAATGCTGCCTGATTCATGAGTCATTGAATAAAGCCAATATCATCTTCAAATTTACAAGGTCGAATTTTGTCCCCCCCCCCCCTTTTTTTTTCTTTTTAGAGCCACACCTGCTGTAAATGGAAGTTCCAGAGCCTGGGGTCAAACCAGAGCTGCATCTGCCATCCTGTACCACAGCCATGGCAACAGCAGGTCCAGGCTGCATCTGCAACTTACGCCACAGGTTGAGGCAATGCAGGATCCTTCACCAATGAGCAAGGCCAGGGACTGAACCTATATCCTCAAGGATACTATATTCTCAACCTGCTGAGCCACAGCAGAAACTCTTGAATTTTGTTTTTTAACACAACAAATACTTTTTTTTCTTTTCTTTTTTGGCTATACCTGTGGCATATGGAAGTTCCTAGGCTAGGGAGAGCATATGAGCTGCAGCTACGGCAACACAAGATCCTTAATGCACCTTGCTAGGCCGGGAATGGAACCTGTGGCTCTGCAGAAAAACCGGGCCATTTCAGTCAGATCCTTAACCCACTGCGCCATAGCAGGAACTCCCAATAAACACTTTTTTAGTGTAAGTATTATACTTAAAGCCCTACCCTAAATGTCATCATGTGAAGGTATTTATTTAAGGTCAGTTTCTTTGAGAGTAGACCTCTAATTCTTTGCTGGGGACAGAAATGTTACTCTTTTATCTGTGTGCGTGTATGTGGGAAAAAAGGGTAGAGTTTGAAGTTAATTGTTCTGTATATAGAAATTTTCAAGTAATTTGCATATTTTCAGTGCCTTGGCTCATTTTTGCCTCTGCAGCACCTGCTATTTCCAGGTATCACTGTGGTTCTATGACATCGATAGGTTTCCATCTCAGTGGAGCCCCCTCAACCCATCTTGCAGGCCAGAGCTTCTGAACCATTGTGCCAGATGGATTTCAAATATTTAACAAGATATTGATAATTATACGCTTTTTAATTTTTTTTTTTTTGGTCTTTCATTTTAAGGCCTCACCCATGGCATGTGGAGGTTCCCAGGCTATAGATCTGAAATGGAGCTACGGCTGCTGGCCTCCACTTCAGCCGCAGCAAGGCAGAATCTGAGCTGCCTCTGCAACCTACAACACAGCTCACAGCAATGCCGGATCCTTAACCCACTGAGTGAGGCCAGGGATCAAACCTGTGTCCTCTTGGATGCTAGTCAGATTCATTTCTGCTGAGCCACCATGGGAACTCCTGAGTTTTTAGTTAACCTTTTTTTACTTCCTGATGTCAGTATTTTAATGCACAGGACTCTATATGCAGAACACCTGTTGCCAGAGAGCATCAGAGCATCCCTGTTTCTTCTGTTGGGATTTTTGTTTTTTGTCTTTAGTGATACTCTTTGTATTTGAGTTTGAGTATAAAATATGTAATGGTTTAGCAGAGAACTCTAGTTAGTGTGATGTATCATGTAGAATCTCCTGCAAACCAGGCTCGATTGTTTTCTCTTTCCTCAGTCAGCTGGCCCTGGGGAAATCCCTATGAGTCTGTAAATGGTATTACTGAAAGGAGAAGTGACAGCACAGCAGGAACAGGCAGGGGCCACATGTTCATATAATTTACTTGTGCCTTTAGATCCTGCTAGTCCAATCTTGTACGTGTCATTTTCACATGTTGGCTCTATGGCTTCCTGGTTCAGATAACATCCAGTTCATGAGGAACAGTCACATCTCCTATTACTTGGTGTCTTAGAGTTAAGTCTCAGTCTCCAACAAGGAACTGAGTAGCAAGATAACATCTCTTTTATGAAAAGAGAATATTTATCCTCTAAAAGTGGGCTGGCTTGTCTCCTAAATCCTAGAGGTCTGTCTGTGAGTGTTCAGTCAGGGGTTGCTGTTGGGTCCTTAAGGCAGTTTGCTACAGACCTTTTGATCAACAATAGTTCTTCCACTTCTCCACTTCAATTGCTGGATTATGAAGCTGGTTGTGCTGTAGAATGGGTTAGTGGGAGTATCTTATTTTGTTCCGGCTTCTACTTAAGGTTGGCAGCCTCTCAAATTATTTATTTAATAAGTTGGTCAAAGAATCATGTAAAAATAATGTCTTCAGAATCCAAAAAGTTCCCTGAAATGTTACATCTCTGTTTTTGCGATAAGGAAGCAAGGTCCAGCACCCTGTATTTCACTTTGGAGGGGATGTCTTTCTATGTCTTGGACTCTGGACTCCTTAAAACTTCAAAAAGTTGGAAGGACACTGTTTTTCCTAGGAATTCTCTATGTTTGTGGAGTTCCTACTATGACCTGCTCACCCTCTAATGTTCCTGCTAACCAGATTCTGTCAGAATTATGTCATCAGTATGGGGGATCAGCATGGTGACTTCTGGAGTGGTGAGATGATGCAAGTGTTTGCAGACTAAACTATGGCATAGAGCCAGGAGTTGAAGAGGAGCAATGATAACCCTAACCTTTTGACCATGATGGCTAAGGAGAATATTTGAGTGTGGGGTGGGGGTGGGGTGGGGAACTTGGAACATGCAGGTGTAAGGGGCCATGTTGCTTTGTTCCAGTAAAGAGCCTACATATGGATCAGCAGTGGTGATTGAGTCAACAGTTGACTAGGTTAACAGCAATCTATTGATTTCTCTAAGGTCAGTCTCTTTTCTACATGGGCCAAACAGACTAGTTAACTGGGAATGGAATGAGATTTACAATCTCAGTATTTTTCAGGTACTCAGTGGAGGTACTGATATCTGAAATCTCCTCGGGAGTACAGCGTTTATTTTGGCTTACTCTTTTGCGTTCTCATTTTGCTGTTTTTACCATTATATCCTTTACTTCATTGTTCAGGATCCCAGTGTTATGATTCTGTCAGTAGCTGAATATGCCTATTCCAGCTAAGCCGTCAGAACTGAGGAAATAACCACAAGCATATTCTTAGATGTACTAGGCCTGTGCTGAGCGGGAGTTGAGCCAGAGTTTGAGTTATAAGTCATCCCCCAAGTATATCCTATCTAACTCTCAGGAAACAATGATGTTCTGGATCTTCAGGGGTTTATGTCATGTCAGAATCCGTATTCAGCTATTATTGGAAGGTATGGGTAGTTCATTTTCTCAACACAGTTACCCTATGTATTAGGTTTCTCCAGAGAAACAGAACCAGCAGGATATTAGATATAAATACATATGAAGAGATTTATTATGGAAACTGACTCACAAGCTTATAGGGACGGAGATATGCCAGTCTGCCATCTGCAAGCTGGAGAGCCAGAAAGCCAGTGGCATATCTCAGTCCATGTCCAAAGGCTGAAGAACCAAGGGAGCTGTTAGCTGTAACTCCCACTATGAGGCTGATGGCTTGAGAACCAGGGATACACTGGCATTAAGTCTTGGAGTTTGAAAGCCTGAGGATCAGGAACTCCAGTGGATGTTCCAGCTCAAGAAGTGAGAGGGAGAATTTACCCTTCCTCAACTTCTTTTGCTCTATTTGGTCTTTCAACAGAGTGGTTGATGCCAGCCCATAATGGTGAGAGCAGATCTTTTTGCTCAAGCTACATGATTCAGATGGAAACACCCTTACAGACACACCCAGAAATAATATTTTACCAGCTCTATGGGCATTTCTTAGCCCAGTCATTTATACACATAAAGTTAACCATCATATCCTAACAGTTGGCCCTAGTCCCTTTGGAGTAGGCTCTAGGAATCTTCTAGGAAGATTTATACTTATGGTATTATTGCATACGAGTGCAATATACCTGGTTTCACCTTCATTTGGGGGCTGTGGCTATGTTTACTGACCTAGACCTGAAAATGGGATAAAGAACCTTAAATCTTTTATGTTTACTCAGTTTACCAGCTGTAAATTTTTTTTTTTTTTTTTTTTTTTGCTTTTCAGGGCTTCACCTGCGGCATATGGAAATTCCCAGGCTAGGGGTCAAATTAGAACTGCAGCTGCATGCCTACACCATGGCCACAGCAATGCAGGATCTTAGCTATATCCGTGACCTACACTAGAGCTCACGGCAATGCTGGATCCTTAACCCACTTGAGAAAGGCCAGGGATTGAACGCACATCCTCATGATACTAGTTGGGTTTGTAACTTGCTGAGCCACAATGTGAACTCCCTAGATTTTTATTAATGTTACACAAATCCCCTAGAACCTTAGTAAAAATGCTCACCTCTTTCTATTCTTCTTTAATTAGCCTATACCAGAGATCTTTGCAGGCCCAACCAATTTGATAATCACCTTGGCTCTGCTGTCCATCATGGTCATCTTGCTCATTTATTTTGCTTTTCCCGCTTAAGTGATGCTGTTTATGGACTCATTGAAATAAGGGGGACTATTTAAATAGCAACATCTTTCATTCTACAAGGACAACCACTATGGAACTACAGAGCTTTTCAGGAAAGGTCATGCTTCCATCTTCCTTGACTGAATATTGACTAAAGCAATCTATTTCTCAGTGGTTTGGTGTGGCAGTGTAATCTGAGCCCTCTCTGGCAATCTAATTAGGAGATGGTTGTACCTGATGAACCTATTCCAACATTTCTCTTTCTTAAATCTTGGAATTTCTTCCTGAACAGTATTTTTCTAGGTCCTACCATCTGGTTCTTGCAGGAGACTTTCTTCTCTTGAAGCCTATTTAGATCAGATAGCAAATCCCAGAACTCTGTTTCTTTTGACACTGTGCTGTAGAGATAAACAGTTGTAGAGAGCAGAGTGTAGTCCCCTTAATAAAGGGGACTCAAACATTATATGAGTTACAGAAATTACAAAAGTGTAAGGAGCAAGTTTCAGACTGTACTTCCAGAAATAATTCACAGAGACACAGAACAGAAATGGCTACCAGTGTAGTTGGTGTTTGTGCTGAAGTGAAGAAGCTGGGAAGTTACTGTTATGGTTGACAGCTCCAGAGCCATGCTGCAGCTGGTATGACCCACACCAGCACTTCTGGTTTGTTTCATCCTGTGATTTTCTTCTTACTTCCTCAGTTCTGAATTCAAGTTTGACACACACACACAAATTTATCAATTGGTGGAGCCTAAATAATACTGGAATTTCATCTGCAAGTAAATTTGGGAACTGTATTTATTTATTTATTCATTCATTCATTCATTCATTCAGTTTCTGGTACTCTGGAGGAAGATCCAAGAGAGGGTTCATCTACTATATTCTTCAATCAATTTTTTTTAGAGCTGTACCTGTGGCATATGGAGGTTCCCAGGCTAGGGGTCTAATCATAGCTACAGCTGCCATCCTACGCCAGAGCCACAGCAATGCGGGATCCGAGCCGCGTCTGCAACCTACACCACAGCTCACAGCAACACCGGATCGTTAACCCACTGAGCAAGGCCAGGGATCGAACCTGCAACCTCATGGTTCCTAGTCGGATTTGTTTCCGCTGCGCCATGTTGGGAACTCCTTCAATGGATTTTTAATTGCCACATACTTTTCTTTTTCCTACTTTTTCTCTCTCTCTCTTTTTGTTTGTGTCTATATTTATGTGATGTTCTGGTGTCTTTTTAGTTTTTACTCTGTTTTGAACATTTACAAACTGTTTACTAAAAGAAAAATGTGTGGAGTATGATCTAGGGCAGCTGCCACTGTAAATTTGTGAGCGTTATCTCAAAACATTTCTCATACAGTTCCTACATCTTCTCTTGGGGCACATTCTCTTTCACTTGGACAAATTAGACAGTGAAGTGCTATATATCAGTGGTTTTCCAAATTGTGAATTTGTCTTTATTTAGTTCTCTTATTAACTGACTCTGGTATCTACTGCAAATATAATTATACTTTTTGCTTCATCTCCACTCCAGCAGCTGAGTTAGGAAGCTATGTCTCAGGAAATAAAGATGGCAGGTATAAATGGTTTTTTCTTTGGTCTTTTCTGTTCTGTTATTCTATGTGGCTGAAACTGGACACCTATAGAACTCAATGCAGCAAGTAAGCAATAGTTACTGAGGCTTCCTGGGCTTGTCACTTACTTTTTTAGAACTCCATTCCCTGCAGGAATGGAGAGGTATAGTTAGCTTGTGGCATCCTCTCTGCATTTGGCAGATAGCCTTCACAATTTATGATTTGGGATTATGACTATTCCTATTTTTATTTTCTGCCTTTTGTTCTTCGTTATTCTATAGGCTCAATTAGTAGAGACTAATAAAAACAACTTTATCATGACATATTTTCCCAGGGAAAGAGAGTGAAAGGACTATTTTAGATTATTTTCTCTTTCAGAGTAGTTATAATAAAACAGAAGTTAGGTTCTTTTTACACATATGGCTCCTTTGCATGTCAGTGGTGCTTAATTGCAACAACGTAAAAAGAATAAATGTAATAAATCTAAATGGATGATGATCTAGTTTGGGATCTGACTAATGGAATTGGAAATGACAGCTTAAACATCTACGTTGTCTATTAAACATGTAACAGATACAGCTTTTCCTTTGTATAATGCTCTTAAAGATACTTTTTACCTGAGGACCCACTGAAAATTATGAAATTTTGCCTCTTCCCAGATCAGTCAGTCTTCCCTTCAAAGCACCCTTGGATATTTAATAGACTCAACAGTATATTAAGAAAAAATGGCTTTCCTAGATGTGTGAAGGGGAAAAGAAAGTATTATGGAGTATTAGGACCAACCAGAGTAAAACTGGTAATATTTAGTTTATGTATGGAAATGTTGCTGTGTCCTGGTATGGTTTACTTTGCATCTTTATGATTTTAGTTAAAACCCTGCTTTGTTTTAAAGAGGATTTTTGGGCAACTTAAAAAATATACAAAATAAAAACAAATAAGTGAGGAGATTGAGGCAAGGGGAAAATATTATGGAAAAATAAGATGAAGCAAAGGGTAAAAGTATTTAACAAAAGCTTGCTGCAGGATTTTGTCTCTTGCTTAACATAGGCTGGCTATTTGGCTCAGAGCTTTCTAGCAGCCAGCATAAAGAGGGAAATGTAATTAGTTATAAGATTTCACAACTTCATTAAGATACAAAGCCACTGCTCAAGAGACCTGTATAATACTCCTGGTACTACAAAATCTTGTTAAAATGTTTTCTGAACAACATTTTTAAGGTAAATGAAACAACAAACTCCACAGAGAAAAAAACTATAACTTCTTTAATAAAATTCAGTGGCTTAACACCAAAAAGTAATTCCTGTAAAATTTATCCCATCAAGGGTTAGAATGGAATAGTTCAGGTTCAGGCTGCTGCTGGTTTGTAGAATTTGAGTATTCAGAGAAATGTATTCACTACAGACATATTTTTTTCAAATTTAATAATTGTTTTGAATTTAAATATGATGCATGTGTGTAAAAAATTCAAGTAATATGAATAAATAAACAACAACAACAAAACCCAAAACCCCCTTCTACTCTCCAGGAGTACTCATTGTCAAAACTTTGGATTTTTAAAAATATGAACAGTTGTATCAGTGTACTTGTGTGAGCATACATGCACACACGGATACATCAGTAGAATTATAATCTAATGTCCACAACTGTTGTAGGATTCTCATACAGGGAGACAAGACACTGAGGCTTTTTGCCAGGAAGCAGCATTTATTTGTGCCAGCACTGGCTCAGTGGATTCATATCCAAAGGCTGAGCCCCAAATGCAGTGGGGTGCTGTCTTATATACCCTCCATTATTTTTTTCTCATACTTTGGTCCCTTCGTCCCCCTTATAAGATAACATACATTGTCTAAATTCTGGTTGGATGGTCTATGCTATAAAAGTTGCACGTGGATATGGATTATGTCATACTGCCACAAAGTGGCGCATGTATGCACAGATGCTGATTGTGCATGTTGTTTTCCCTTTGTTCTGGGAGGGCCCCTACCACATTACCCGCTTCGATGCTCGGACCCCCCCTTTGGGGTCAAAGATATTCATCTTGGTTTAGGGGTTTCTATTTCCATAGCATCATCACATGTGTGCTATTTTTCTTCAACCATGGCCTCAATGAGGCTGGAGACAGACCTCATAACTAGGGGGCTAGACAGGGTAAGGTCGGCAAGACCCCAAATTAAAAACACAGCTCCTATGAGGGTTTTGAATCCTCCAAAAGTTGAAAACTACCCCCCAAACAAATTTTTAAACAACTGCCTGTAACCTGATGATGCAGTTTAACATATAGATGGTTATCCATAAGACCTGTCTGCTGCTCAGGTGGCTGGACCATAGTAATGGATATATGCTCAGGGGGCCATTTATCATCTTTTCAGTTGCCAATTTGTAGGGCACACCATTTTCTCTAGGTCTCCCAGTCCTCATATACTTGGACTCCCAAGTGTTCCCCTCTGGCAAGTGGGAGCAAGAAAGATGGGCGGATCAACCCCAACACATAAGATCTGACAGTTTTGGGAAGTACAGTATAGGCTGTTCTCCCACATAACCAGTATGGCCCACCTGGGGCCTTCCATCTGATGTGTGCATCGACCTTGACTCAGGTCTTTTGTCGCATTTCCAGCCAGCCAGAGCAGTTTCTGCCAACCCTATAGCAAAGATCAGGGCAAGGATCACAATAACAGTGCATCGTAGTAAGAGAACCAAAATGGGAAATAAAAACAGTCTATTTATCCCATCGGGCAGCTGATTCCTCAAGTTCCTGCCATGCATAGATTAGTCAGCTTCCAGAGTGACTAAAGCAGGGCTGTAGTCCTTGAGGGTCTCCTGGGTCGCAGTCTGTTTCCTCTGGATGGTCAGCTTGCACAGTGTTGATGGATCAGAAGTGTATTCCCAGCCTTGGAAAGCTGGTTTTACTCTGCTGTGGTGAATTCAAGGAGCCACTTCTGCCACCCTGAGGGTAGTAGGAGTGGATAAAATGGTAGTAAATGGGCCCTTCCAAAGAAGTTTTAATGGCTGGGTTTTCCATTCTTTGACCCGTACAGCATCCCCTGGTTTGAAGGGGTGGGTGTCTGTGGTTAGGCTCACAAGTAACAGTTCCCTAACCCACTGATAGAGGGTGGCCAGGGTAGAACCTAGCACCTGCACCTGTTGCCTCAAGATGAGGTTTCCTAATTCCTCAAAGTCCCCCCTTACACCCTTAATGAGAGGAGGGAGATGCCCATAGAGGATTTCTTAAGGGGAAAACCCTGTTCGCTTAGTGGGGCTGGACCTGATGCTTAGCAAGGCTGTTGGGAAGAGCTGGTCCCACTGTAGGTGAGTCTCCTGGCAGTTTGTTTAATTGCAGTTTCATAGTCCAATCTATCGGTTCTGCCTTCCCAGAGCTTTGGGGCCAATAGGCCTTGTGTAACTTCCAGGTGATCTTCAACCCCTTTGCCACCAATTGATCCACCTCAGCCACAAATGCTGGTCTGTTGTCTGATCCAATGGTGATTGGTATCCCAAATCGGGGAATGATTTCCTTTAGAAGAAATCAGACAACTTCATGTGCCTTTTCTGTATGATTCGCAAAGGCCTCTACCCAGCCTGAGAATGAGCACACAAAGACTAACAGATATTTATAGCCTCAGGCTTGGGGAAGCTCAGTGAAATCCACAACTATATTTTCAAATGGGGCCCCCCAACACTCTGTATTCCAGGGGTGGCCCTGGGCCCCTGACACGGGTTGTTTCAGGCACATGTTTCACATTGTTTGCATACTACCTGGGCTATGTGGAAAGCCAAGGGATATAGACGCGTCAGCCCAATGTGGTCTTGAGAGCTGTTTGGCCAACGTGAGTCTCCTAGTGAAGTTGTTTGACAAAGGCTGGGGCTAGGGCCTCAGGAATTGCTGTTTGGCTGTCTTCAAATTTCCACCATCCACCTGGGAGGTAGTTTCCGCTTGCAGTTTTGAGCCAGGTGTTTTCATGCTGTGAGTGGTTTGGATCCCATTCTGCCAGCGGACCAAGAAATAGTGCAGCAATCAGGGCCGCTGATTCTGTTGTTCCTTTGGAAGCTGCAAGGTTTGCTTCTTGGTCTGCTTTATGGTTTCCCCAGTGACTGTGGTGTTTCCTCCTTGATATCCCCAATAGTGTATGACTACCACCTTTCTAGGGGCCCACACAGCATCTAAGAGTTCAGGAATTGCTTTGCCATATTTTATGTCCTTTCCTCCTGAGTTGATTAGCCCTTTATACAAAGCCCCGTGTACATGGAGGGTGCTGAAGGCATATTTGGAGTCAGTGTGTATATTGACATGTATTCCTGTTGTTAGTCAGAGGTCTCAGCTTAGCACAATGAGCTCTACCTTTTGCAGGGAAGTCGCTTTTGGTAGAGCTTTTGCTTCAGTGGTAGAAATGTTGGGTCACCATGGAATACCGAAAAATGCATTTTCCCTCTTTTACAAAGCTGCTACCATCGGTGAAATATTCAGTGTCTGGGTCTTCGAGGGACTTGTCTGTTAAGTCTGGTCAACTGGAGAATACTATATCCATGACTTCAACACAATCATGATCTGGCTGGCCTGGACCAACAGGTAGTAGAGTTACAGGATTTAGGGCCCTCACTACCTCTAAGCAAATGCATGGGTTTTTGCACAACATCCCCTGATATTTGACCATCCGGGCATTAGGCAGTATTGTCCCTTATGCTCCATTAATGCCAGTCCTGAGTGTGGCACTCAGAATGTTAATACTTGTCCCATAGTTAATTTATCAGCTTCTGACACTAAAGGAGCTCTGGCTGCAAGTGCCCGCAGGCAGGGTGGCCACCCTTGGGCGATGGAGTCAAGTTACTTGGAAAGGTATGAAACTGGACAATCCCATGACCCCAGCGTCTGAGTTAAGACTGCTGCCTTGACACCAGTATGCTCATGCACGTACAAGAAGAACTTGGCTATGTCTAGGAGCCCTAGGCCAGGCACTTTGGTGAGGGCCTGCTTAATTTCTTCAAAGGCCTTTTGTTGCACTCATTTCCACATCAGAGGTTCTTGTTCTCCCCCGTTGTGGCCTCAGAAAGGGGCTTTGCCAAAATGGAGAAGAGAAGCCTGTGGCCCCAAGGAATTCTTGAACCTGGCACTGGGTGGTTGGAACCAGGATTGAGCAGACAGCCTGTTTTCTTTCTGGGTTGAGTTGACATTGTCCCTGGGATAATGACTTTACTTGACAAATTTGGGCTTTCTTCCTTGAAACTTTGTAGCAAGGCTGGAGAATTCCATACGTAGGAGCTTTTCTGTGTGCCTTAGAATTCCCATTCGGGCCTCATGAGGGATGAAATATTACTTTTGTAGGATGGGCCCCACCCTGGCTTCCCTAGGGACAGGGCCATTTGGCCATGGGACTTGAATGAAAGTTATCTGGGTCTGTAGCTTTCCGAGTAAGTCCCAACCCATCAAAGCCAGAGGACAGTTGGGGAGGTATGGAAATTCATGAAAGACTTCTTTTTTATATATAATGTTTTTTTTTTTTTTTTTCGTTATAACTGGTTTACAGTGTTCTGTCAGTTTTCTTCTGTACAGCATGGTGATGCAGTTACACATACATGTATAAGTTCTTTTTTTCTCATATTATCATGCTCCATCATAAGTGACTAGATACAGTTTCCAGTGCTACACAGCAGGATCTCATTGCTTATCCATTCCAAAGGCAATAGTGTGCATCTATTAACCCCAAGTTCCCAATCCATCCCGTTTTCCCCCTCCCCCTTGGCAACCACAAGTCTCTTCTTCAAGTCCATGATTTTCTTTTCTGTGGAAAGGTTCATTTGTGCCATATATTGTATTCCAGATATAAGTGATATTGTATGGTATTTGACTTTCTCTTTCTGACTTACTTCACTTAGTATGAGAGTCTCTAGTTCTATCCATGTTGCTGCAAATGGCATGATTTTGTTCTTTTTTATGGCTGAGTAGTATTCCATTGTGTATATATACCACATCTTCTTAATGCAGTCATCTGTTGGTGGACATTTAGGTTGTTTCCATGTCTTGGCTATTGTGAATAGTGCTGTAATGAACATGTGGATGCATGTGTCTTTTTCAAGGAAAGTTTTATCCATGAATAAACTTCATGTTCCCCCAAAGTGCATCATCTAGGCAGCGGAAAGGGGCACCATGTTTGGTTTCCTGTGGCTCCTATGATGGTGGCTTGTTTCTGTGAGCATGGGCCCACAGGCTGAGTTACCACTGAGTGTTCTGCCCCAGTATCTACTGTGAAGTCAGTGGGCTGGCCCCTTACATTCATTCAGATCATAGGCTCTTGGGGGCATAGCAAAATAGAGCTTGGTTGGTCCCAGTCCTCTCATAGTCTCCCATAGCAGCCAGCCCTACAAAATCATTTTTGGGGGCCCCATGTGGCTGCTGGGCCAGCTGATAGCAGTCTCAGACCACCTGGCCTCTTCTCTGCTTGGGGCCTGATTGGGAATCATCTGACAATTGGGGGCACTCATTTTTCCAGTGGCCTTCCTGGTGACAGCAGGCATATTGGTTCTGTCCCAGTTTTGGCCCTGGGTGAGATGATCCTCCTCGTTGCCCCCCTTTCTGGCCTCGGCCTCAACCTTTGCCCTATAGGGCACCTTCCATTTCCTTCACCAAGGCAGCGGCCAGTAGGCTGGCCTTTTTTTGCATTTTTTGTTTTCAGCCTTTAGTGCTTCCTGGTCACGGTTGACAAACACTTTGGTTGCTATCCAGCAACTGACTAGCATTCATGCCTGCAAAGCCCTAACTTTTAGAGCTTGCATCTGATGTCCCCTTGTGCCTGGCTTGTGAAGGCTGCATTGACCATCTGCTTGTTTTCAACTGCTTCTGGGTCAAAGGGGGTATAGAGGTGGAATGCCTCACATAGCCTCTCATAGAGATGGCTTGGGCTCTCATCGGCCCCCTGAAATATCTCTGAGGTTTTGCTCATGTTCCTGGCCCTTTTCCTACCTTGTTTCATGTCATTTATAGGAGAGCCTCATGGTAGCATGTAATTTGCGAAGGTCCCCTTTCAACGTTAGGGTCCCATTGAGGTCCTTCCTGGGGAAGTGGTCTCAGGCATAAGCCCGGGCATCTAGTATTTGTGCCAGGGTGTTTTCCTCTGGCCGTTTTAGAGCTGCCTGAGTAATTCGGCACCATTCTTCAGAGTCAGGAGGAACTAACGGCAATCAGTTCAGGTGGGCTTGTGGGTTTGAATGATGGACTGCATTAGATCAGTCATCGCCTGAGGCTTCTCTGTGTAGGAGGGGGTATGGTTTTTCCAATTTAGGAGATCAGTGGTGGTGAATGGTTGGTACACAAAAACACACTAGTCTCCTTGAATTTGTCCTTCTTTTTCTTTTTTTTTAATTGATTTTTATTTTTTTTCCATTATATCTGGTTTACAGTGTTCTGTCAATTTTCTGCTGTACAGCAAGGTGAGCCAGTTACACATACATATATACATTCCTTTTTCTCACATTATCTTGCTCAACCATAAGTGACCAGGTATAGTTCCCAGTGCTGTACAGCAGGATCTCATTGCTTATCCATTCCAAAGGCAATAGTTTGCATCTTTTAACCCCAAATTCTCATTCCCTCTCACTCCCCCTTGGCAACCACAAGTCTGTTCTTCATGTCCATGAGTTTCTTTTCTGTGGAAAGCTTCATGTGTGGAATTTAGTCTTCTTGATCGAAATAGACAGGCCCTCTGGTTTTTCGCAGTGGCTTATGCAGGGCCTCCTGGTACTGTGGTGAAGAGGGCTGCCTCTGCTGGCCTGACTTTCTGGTTGCCTTCTGGCTGGAGTATACAGGGTTAATACTGGAGGCTTGGGAGAGGCGGTGACTGGTGGCATCATGGGTGAGTCAGGGGAAGGGGTGCTCTCAGGGGAGGAACAGCCTCTGTCATGCCCCTGGCTGCTGTAAGTGCAGGTGGCAGTGGGGGGTGCGATGGTGCATAAGGTGAGGGAACTTCCTCTGATTCCCCAGATAAAATGGGCTTCTTGAGTTCCAGTCAACATTTTGAGGAGGCTGTCATTTGAGCCAACATAATTTTACAGTTTTATGTTATACAGGCTTTCAGCCAAGGTGGCCAAGAGAGGACTACTGATGTAAGGGAATTGATCAGGGTGCCCTGGGTCCCCCATGATGATTCTAAACACTTTGTTAATTAGTTCTTTATCTAGTGACCCCTCAGAGTGCCAACCCACCCCAGATGAAGGCCAGTCTATTTCACAGAATGTTTGAAGTTTTCTGGGAGTCAACTTAATACTGCAATCTCCTGAATATCCCCTCTTGAAATTTTTTATCATACACTCTAAGGGGGTATGTTTACTCTGTTTTCCACCCATTTCCTCCCCCTAAAAGATGACAGTCACACACAAGGAGGGAAAGGGAAGCAGTAAACAATCTCTTCATCTGCCTCTGGCCGCTCTCAGGGAGCCATCTTAGGCGGCTTTTAGCATTGGTGGGAGTGTATAAACCCCAAAGTCAGAATCTCTCCAAAGAGAGCCACCATAAGCTGTATGAAGATTGCCATAGAACTGCGGATCAGGACTCAACACTTACTTCGGCCGATCTGGTTGAGTCAGAACTCCGTCATCTGTCTCGTTCACTCACATTCATACAACCCGATGCCCAGTGCCTTAAAGTTTCAGTTTCATCTCCTGCCTCCTGTAAGACTACTCGGACAACTCTGGGAGGTGATCAGGTTCCCCTTGTGCCTCTTAGGGGCAGGCTTACCGAATTGAACATGGGTTCTTACCAGTCTGATGGGTGGCCCCCCTTGGCTGGTTCCTGGGCTTCACCAGGTTCCATTGTGCTCCCAGGGTTCTCACCCTGACACATTGGGACTGCTAATCCCCTACAGCTTAATTGATCTGCTGCCGCCAGGCGAGGTCACCCCTCCTGGCATCCCAGGGGTCACACCCCAGTGACAAGGGGGTTGAAATCATTGTCTGAATCCCAGACAATCCCCAAGAAATGCTATAGAATTCTTGTACAGGGAGTCAGGACACCAAGACTTTTTGCCAGGAAGCAGCTTTTATTCATGTTGGCGCTGGCTCAGCAGATTCTTATCCAAAGGCTGAGCCCTGAATGCAATGGAGCGGTGTTTTATATACCCTCCATTATTTTTTTCTTTTACACTTTGGTCCCTTTGTCCCCCTTATAAGGTAGCATACATTCTGTAAGTTCTGGTGGAATGGTCTATGCTACAAAGCTGCACATGGATACAGATTATGTCATATTGCCACAAAGTTGTGCCTGCACACACAGATGCTGATTGTGCACCTTGCCTTCCCTTTGTTCTGGGAGGGCCTCTACCACATCACTTATAAATCCAGGGTAATCATTTTTAAGTCATATGCTTTGGTGGAGGGCCCAGCTGCTGGTCCACATGGACTAATAGAATAATTTTGTTTGGGGAGAGCACTCTTCATACTGCCAGAACAGAAGCCAGGAGCAGATGTCCTAAAGGACATATACCAGGATACTTAACATATTGTAGTGGAGCAGTCATGCAGGCACACTTTGGGTCCCTGCCCCCCATCATGTATTCCCTCCACCCAGGCAGCAAACATCACATACCTGCTTCCAGGCCAGAGAAATGTGAGTGATTGGCCAGTAGGATTGCCCAGAAATCCCATTCCTGGGCATCTGTCCAGAGAAAACTATGACTCAAAAAAGATACATGTACTCCATTGTTCATGGAAGCACTATATACAATAGCCAAGATACAGAAACAACCTAAATGTCCATCAGCAGAGGAGTGGATGAAGATGATGTGGTACATATATACACAGAATATTACTCAGCCATAAAAAGGAAAGAAAGAACTTCATTTGCAGCAACATGGATGGACCTAGAAATTATCATGCTAAGTGAAGTCAGACAGAGAGACACCAACATCATATGCTATCACATACAAGTGGAATATTAAAAAGACAAAATGAACTCCTTTGCAGAATAGATACTGACTCACAGACTTTGAAAAACTTATGGCTTCCAAAGGATACTGGTTGGGGGTGGGGTGGTGGGGTGGGGGCTTGGGATGGAGATGCTATAAAATTGGGCTGTAGTGATCGTTGTACAACTATAAATGTAATAAAATTCATTGAGTTAAAAAATAAATAAAATTCATTTTCAAACAATTCAAAAAAGAAAAGTTGACATTAGATGGCAGCATTAAACATCTATCAAAATGAGTACTACATTCAGAAAATAGAGAGAATGGAAATGGCATTTAAGAGATGGCAAAGATAGAAGATTTCCAGATAGGAAGTTATAGTTCCTCAGATAAAGAAAATCCTCAAATCCCAAGCAGGATGTATTCAGAGCACACGTACTAACAGCTTTGTGATAGAGAGGTTTTAGAACATGAAGGATGAAGAGAAAAGTCCTAGAATTTCTATTGTGGTGAAACGGGATCAGCAGCATCTCTGGAGCACCAGGACACAGGTTCAATTCCTGGCCCTGCACAGTGGATTAAGGATCTGGTGTTGCTACACCTGCAGCATAGGTCACAACTGTGGCTGAGGATCTGATCCCTGGCCTGGCAATTCCATATGCTGAGGGTGGCCAAAAAAGAAAAAAAAAAAAAAGGAAAGTCCTAAAACTTTCTGTAAAGAAACCAGATTATTTACAATGAAAAGAGAGTCTGATTAATACAAATCTTAGTAGCAACGTCAGGTTGTAGAGGTTGATAAAAATCAAAGATGAAAAATGGAGATTGGAAAAAAAGTTGAAGATTATAAAAATAGGTATCAAATTCTAGAGTAAAATATTTTAAAAAGGAAATACGCAAGAAAATGAAAGTTAAACAGGTAAACTAACAGTTTAGTAACAGGTTATTAAGGAAAGGATAGAAAAAAAAAACAAAGATTAGAATATAAATCACAAGGAAAAGGCATACGAGAATATTAGCTAAATAATCTTGAGTAATGGGAACCGAAACAAAATGAAACTGTATTTTTTCCTGGATAAAATATCTTCAGGCTGGAAAGGAAAGGGAAAATGAATGAGAGAAGACAGACCGATGACTATTGTTAGAGAACTAATGTCTTTTTTTCTTTTTTCTTTTTTTTTTTTTTGGTCTTTTTAGCATATGGAAGTGCCCAGGCTAGGCGTTGAATCAGAGCTACAACTGCTGGCCTACACCACAGCCACAGCAATGAAGGATCTGAGCTGCATCTGTGACCTACACCACAGCTCACTGCAATGCCAGATCCTTAACCCACTGAGGGAAGCTAGGGATTGAACCTATATCCTCATGGATACTAGTCAGAGTCATTTTCATTGCACCACAGTGGGAACTCCTGGGAACTAATGTCTTAAAATCATCATCAGGTGGCTCTCTTGTTAGCTCATGGGGAGAGAACCAAGATGACTGACTCTAATATGATGGACTTACACTCTGGCCCTTTACTTTAAACCTGCAAGAAATGTGTCTATACTTATAATTTCAGTGGTAGTTGTTTGTTATTTCAAACAGGTGGTAGTTGGGTGCGGTGTTCTTGGGTGGCTCATGCAGCTTTAAACATCACTGCTTTCCACCCAACTTGAGTATCAGTGTGTGGAAGAAAATTGCAAGTACTCATAGAACTTTGTCTATAGTTCAGGAAAAATGGTGTTCCTCCACCATTCAGTGCAACTGTGTGTTAGTTGAAGTTGTCTCTAAAGCAAACACTAGGGAAATTTGCATTGAATTTCTCACTTTAAAAATGGTTTATTAATTTTTTTTCACATATAGAAAAGAAGTAAAAGAAAGGAAACGAGGAGTTCCTGTTGTGGCTTAGTGGTAACGAACTCAACTAACATCCGTGGGGATGCATGTTCAATCTCTGGCCTCGCTCAGTGGGTTCGGGATCCAGTGTTGCCATGAACTGTGGTGTAGGTCACAGATACAGCTTGGATCCTGCATTGCTGTGGCCATGGCATAGGCCAGCAGCTGCAGCTCTGATTTGACTTCTAGCCTGGGAACCTCCACATGCTGCAGACACAGCCCAAAAAAAACCAAAAAAAAAAAAAAGAGAGAAAGAAAAAAAGCTAACAGAAGAAAGGAAGCATTCCGAAATCTCTCTCTAAGCTTCAGTTCAAATCTATACTATCTCTGTAGATAGTTAATTTCTTTTTTTCATCATTGATCTTTATATTTAGAGATAGCATTCTTGAAGATTTAATTATAACAGTAAGCAGGTGTTACTGCAAAATTCAGTAAACAATGAAGCCCCTTTCCATGCTTGCTTCTCTGAGACTTAAGACATTTGTCTTAAGAACTGCACAAAATGCCATATGAGAGAACACCATACAAAAACCACTCCTTCTGGACTTGAACGTCATAAAATTTAGATAAACTTTTCGTGAAATTTGTCATAAATGGACAAACTTAATTAAATTACGTTCCAATTCAAAATGACACTTGATCATACATGTGCATGGAGCTCCTACCTGGGTATGCTCATGTTTTATGGTCTTTTGTACATTTAGCAACAAATGTTATATCTATTTTCCCATAGCTTTCCCCTACTGTTAATGGGGTGAGGAATGAAATATGCTTTCTTAACTTCCCTTGGGCTTTAAGTAAAGTTAGACCATGACTAGGCAACTAGCAATGGGAAACAATGAGAAACAAATGGCAATTCTTGCAAATCAGGTCCTTCCTTGTCAGCTATGCACAAACACCACAGTGCAGCTAATAATAATACAAAAGAAATAAACAAAGAATTTTAACCTTATCACTCTTTACTCCTTCCTCTGCTTCCATACCTAAAGTTCTGTATCCCTGGGAGATAGGTGGCTGTCAGTGTTTTCCTTATTTAGTAGGCTGAAACATGAAAACTAATGTCAGCATAAACTGATTTACTTCACTGTGGGTTCCTTAAGGACAGGGATTGTATCCTTTTGATATTTTTGAATTCCCAGATGGAACAATGTCTAGCTTAAGACCACTTTACATGTATTTGAGGCACACACAAAAATAGTTCTGCCAACCCCTATTGAGGAAAAGATAAAAGTAGTGCCACGAACTCAGAACTCTGGACTTTCCACAAAACATATAGTTTTGTCTCCTCTCTGGTTTTTCCAGGTTGATTTTTTATAGAGGTTAGGTAAGCCCACACTTTATCACTGGGGTGTTGAAACATCTTGATTTTCAAGTGGTGTTAGAAAATGGAAAGATTTGTAATGAAACAGTAATATGGGACTGTAAAGTATCCAATTGGGACATTTTGCTCTTATTATTTTATCTCTACTATTTTTTGGTTTCGGGAATGATAACAAAACAAATTTTTCAGCGCAAATAGTGGTTCATGTGAGGTAAGGTAGTGAGTGAAAAAAGCTGGGAGTCGCCTAATCAACCACTATTTACTGGATCGTCTCTAATATGTCAAGCTTTTGCTGAGCTTTGGCTATTCTGAAGTAAGACAGATATGGTCCCTGTTCTGCTTGAGTTGACATTTTAGAGGACATGATAGACAGAAAATTAACCAACTAAAAAAACCCCAAATAAACAAATACGCTTCTTAGGAAAGAAACAAGGGGCTGAGACAGGGCTGGGTGGTGGAATGTAGGGTATGGAGGGAACCATCCTCAGAGAGGGCACCGATTGGGTAACATAGACTTTAGGTCAGAAGGAGAACCCAGACCTGGGAGGGGAATATTTCAGACCAATAAACCACAAAAGAAAAGGCTTTGACATGGGAAAAGAATTTGCATGGTACATCTAGGTTTGAATATAAACACATTCATCTATGAGCATAAGGGGGCAAATTCTTTTACCTAAGACTCTTTCTTTCACATTTGTGAAATCAAAATACTAATGTCTATCTTGAGTATCAGTGTGAATGTTAAAGCTCTCTGTGGCAAAGTGTCCAAGACATTGTAGACCAGAAAATGCTGCTTCCCTTTTCTGCCAACATTTTATAGCTTTACTTGAATTACTTACAGAAGTCATAGCAATAACAGCAATAACAAAATGTTAACACTTCCCAAGGATAAGTGTCATTTGGTTCCAAGTAGCACTTACTGTAAAAAAAAAAGGAAAGAAAGAAAAACTCTGCTGAAAGTTTTAAACAAGATTCAGCTGTACCCTAACAACTGTGACAGTCACACATTACCATACCTACTTTGTAATCCATGTGTATTTCAGTGACGGTAAAAAAATCAAGATTGAAATGTAACAGATTGAAGTCCTTACTTGGTAAGTTTTCAGTTATAGATTAGTGTGTATTTAATCACCTTTTCAGCATGAGTTAACTTAATCTCTTTTACATTAAACAGACTCTTAAAACGAGACTTTGCAATGCTGCTTTATCACCACCAGGATTGTGTTACTATCTATAGACATTTTGCATTTTAAAAAGCTCCATAAAAACATTTGTCTGTTTAGATGACCTTTCATAACTAATTCCAGTTGGGTTTTGTCAGCCTATTGTAATGCTTGTTTTCTTAACAAGCAAGTAACCTTTCCCTTTCTTGGAGCGAGAATTCTTGAATACATTAAATGATTAGAGCAATTTAAGTCCTGAGCAAATTTCGTTCACTAAAACATGTTCTTCTGAGACCAAACCACAGCCATAAAATGAGCCACATAAAATAGTCGCTAAGGATTGGTATCTGTGTAACCTCTCTTAGAGGCAGTACATAAACCCTTTCTGGAACATACCCACCCCTACCCACCGACACACACACACACACACATACACACACACACACATGTTCTTGTCAGAGGCATAAACCAGAACCTGTATGGTGGCTGTCATCATCGCATAGAGGCCTGAGGGTGGAAGCTAGGTCTGAATTCACAGTGGCCTAAATCCTTGGGTTTTTACCCTCAATTATACCAGGTATCTGAGATGTAGGAAAGTACATACTTTTTTCTCAGATATGGTCCATCTGCGTTGAATGTTAATAGCAGGTGACTTCCTTTGCCCTACTGCTACTGAGACCTCCAGTTAATAAGGTTGAGGTTACTAGGTAGAGTTAATAGAGGGAATGTATCTATTTCTCATATATTTTCATAGAGTTGGAAAGAGCCATTTGGAGCCTATGGTGGTGCTGATGGGAAAAAAGAGAAAAACAAGTTTACTTGAGGGAGGGTATGGAAACTCAACAGAAAACAAAAGTGTGGCAAAGTAAAGCACTTTGCTGAAGTGAAGCAAATGAAATTTAATTCATTGTAAACAAAGCCAGCGTGAGTCATTTAAAATTTTTTAAAAAGGAATTCCTATTTTAAGAGAATGGGAAGGGAATGTATTTTAATCATAAGCAAGAATGTAGACATTCTTTGTGAGAGTAGGAGACAGTAAAAGATTTCTCTGGGCTGAGTTAAAGATGATTTCTTCTCCTCAATACCTACAAAGAATCACAATGACCGGGTGAAATGAATCTTCCTTTTCCCTTTGTTCAGCCAAGTTCATGTCTCCATTTTCTCTTTACTGGTGGCCTGGAATGCTTTCTCTCTCTCCATTCATTTAAATCCCTCTGTTTCTGTTTCCCATTAAAATCATTCCTTCTCTTTTTAGTTTCCTTTTCTATCTCTCCTCTCAGTAAGTACTCCCTCTCTGACTTTGCTAAACTTCTTTTATTAAGGAGTCGCTGAACCTAGAAGGGAAAACAGAGTGAAGTTGCTTGTGGAATTGGTAGACTGATGATCCCTTTGGGCTCTCTATATGGGAATTGTTAATCTCTTATTTTGGGAGTCGAAGGAGGCAAGTGTTTTGTAGAAGTCAGATGGTGAGTACATGATTCCAGTGTAGGAAATGAGATTGAGTTTCTCCTCTCCTAGCCTTTAGGGTAGATTTTGAGCTTCAGGGGAGAGAGCAGTGAAGGCTGAAGGAATTATAGTCATGAAAGACTCAGTGAAACACTGGGTACAAGTAGGGCTGCTTTAGAGCCCAACAGGGCACTAACATAGATTTGGTGAGAGGGTCATCCCCAACCCTACCTCTACCTCCTTCCCCAGCTGCAAAGCCCAGTGTTGCGTTGTCACCTTAAGATTCAGGAGGCCACTAGGTGTGGGACCGTTAAGCATATCTGATTGTGTTCCCACAGGTTTTACTGGGAGCAGAAGCAGTGGAGAGGTATATAGGTGAAGAAGGCAGAGGAGAAGAGGGACACAAACAGAGTGGTCACAAGAAAATGTTAGACCCCAAACAAAACTCTTAGAAATGTATAGGAGATTCTGAGATGGAGGAGAAGGGGTTAGTGAAGGGCTTAATTTCTGTATGAGCAAATGTAGATCAAGAATCCTAATAATTTGGCATTAATATGATTTTATTTCTGCTTGTAGCTTGGCATAGTACTTTTCATCTATTTCATTGACAACTTTCCTGTGTAATATATTTTTTAAGAAGCCGCTATTTATAATAAAAAATAATCAATGTGCGTTTCTTTTAAAGCATTGTAATTATGCCCAGGTTCTCACCCGAGGTTTATCCACATTAATTAGTGTACTCGTTTGCCAGGGCTCTGAATATAAAGTACAGGTGTCTTAACAACAGAATTTATTGTCTCTAAAAGACCAAGAGGGTTGGCAGGGTTGGTTCCGCCTGAGGGCTGTATGGGAGGATCGGTTCCATGCCTCTCTCTAGCTTCTGGTGGTTTGTTGGCAATATTTGGCATTCCTTTGTTGATAGATCTCTGCCCTCATCGTCACATGATGTTCTTTCCTGTGAGTGTGTGTCTGTCCAAATTTCCCCTTTTTGTAAGTATACCAGTCATATTGGAATAGGGAGTTACTCTACTATATTGAAGTAGATAGTCCCTAATCCAGTATGATCTCATCTTAACTAATTACATATATAGTGACCTTATTTTTAAATAAGGCCACATTCTGAGGTACTGTGAATTAGGGCTTCAGCATAAGAAATTTGGGGGGTACATAACAGTTGGACATATTTAAGACCTATAGATAGATTAGAATTGTCTGAGAATCTGGGGCTAGTGGTGGGGATGGTAGATCGCTCTATTTGAACATGAAATGCTTTGAGGTAATTAAGTTACTGGTTATTCCTTTGCTCTAGGTATTCTTTTTATCTGGTAGTGAGGAGAAAGGGTGATCATGAAGAAAACAGATGCTTACCAGTTATACCCATTATATTTTTTTAAACCCAAATGAGAACACATACTATATCATACGCAAGATGGGGATTGAAAATATGCACAAAATTGGGGGCAATCTCGGGCTTATGATTATCAAATTTGTGGTAGGCTATTCATGGAGAGGTTTGGTTGTGATCTGTAGTATGGGTAGATGACCAGAACCCCCAAAATACTCATATCCTAATCTTTTGGATTTGTGAATATATTTCATGGCAAAAGTGATTTTCAGACATAATTAGAATTAGGAATTTAAAATAAGGAGATTATCCTGGATTATCCAGGTGGCCCAGCAGAGAACTTTCTCTGACTGGAGGTAGAAGTGATGAACCAGAGGGTTAGGTCAGAGAGAGTCAAATAATGAGAAGGACATGGCCTGAATAGCTGATTTTCAAGGTGAAGTGAGCCTTGAAAGGAATATGCGTGGCCTCTAGACACTGACAGTGACCCTTAGCTGATAGACAGCAAGGACACAGAACCTCAATCCTAAAACCATAAGGAACTGGATTCTGTTAATAGTCTGAATAAACATGGAACATAATTTTTCCTAGAGCAGCCTGGAACCGGCTAGCCAACACTTTGGTTTTGACCTTAATGAAACTAGAACAGCGAAACAAGTAGAGCCAACACAGACTTCTGATCTATAGAACTGTGAGATAATATATTTGTGTTGTTTTAAGCTTTTGAATTCATGGTAATTCACCATCAAAAAACTAATACGGTAGGTGTTAGCTGAGGTTTCTCTGCCTTTAAAGTCAAGATAAGATCAGGGTCCTCACCGAGTTTTCTACAAGGCCTCAGGTTGTGTAGAATAATGTATACTATCATGATCTTCTCTGGTTCTGGCTTCCCATTTCTTCTGGAGAGTCTTGTAAAATGCTTGTATAATTAAGTTTCTTTGCCCTTTCCTTCTCTCAATGCCAGGAAAAGAAAACATTAGTCTGGCCTGCTGGAAAATAAGGGACATTAGTGCAATCCAAGTTGCCCCAGCTGAGGCAGCCAAGGTCATTCTGTATCACCTGACAGTCAGCTATCTCCAGATAACTTGTGAGTGAGCCTAGGCAAGATCAGTGGAACTGCCTGATCATTCCATTTACACAAGTAGTAACTACTCATTATATGTCACTGAGGTTTTGTGACTATTTGTTACATGTCATGATGGTTTTATTAGAGAACTCACACTGAAGGGAACATTTGCTTACCTAATAGTACACCCCTTTTCAGTCTTACTCCTCCTTCTATGCCTGAGTCATACCATTTCTACCCTCATGTAAGTATGTTTTATCTCTGTTTTTCTATTTTCCATTTATTCCTATTGACAGGTTTTTTTTTTTTTGAGGTCACCATATTTATTTCAAACAGATTAGACTTCAGAACAATATTGTGAGGGATAAAGTGGAGCATTACAAGGGAAAAAGAAGTCCATTCTCCAAGACATAACAGTCCTAAATGTGTATTAACCTTCACACATACACCAACCTCAAAATACACAGAGCAAAACCCAGCAGCTCTGAAGAGAGAAGTTGACAAATCCACAATTATCGTTGTAACTACAATACTTCTCTCCACTCACTGAAAGAACAAGTAGTCATAAATTCAGTAAAAATAGAGATGACTTGAACAGAACTATCGACCAGCTTGGCCTAATTGGCATTTATAGAAATCTCTAACTCCCAAACAGCAGAATACATATTCTTTTTGGTGCACATGGATCATTGATCAGGATACATCATGTTCTGGGAAATAAAAAACCTGACTATTCATGAGGCCAACACGTGAACACTGTCCAGTCCTTATGGAGAAGCCCTTTAGCAGATGGGCCAGAACTGGGTGGAACATGGCCCCAGAGGTGTGATATTAATTTCTTAGTTTTAACATAATAGCTTCTTTCAACAGCCTGTTTGAAATAAGCAAACTCTGTGGTAGTCTCCTGGAGAATTAGACAAGAGGACTCTTCCATAAAGAGTGAATCAGGAGTTCCCTTGTAACTCAGCAGGTTAAGGGGCTGGCATTGTCAGTGCTGTGGCTCCGGTCACTGCTGGTCACTGCTGTGGCATGGGTTCAATCCCTGGCCTGGGAACTTCCACATGCTGTAGATGTGCCCCCCCTCCCCCAAAAAAAGAGTCATAGCAGGAGATTAGTTCTAAGGATGTCCTGAAATGATGTCCTTGGGAGTATGAGTGACTGGAAAATGGTCAGGGTACCAGAATAGTCTTCCAAAAGGGAGGAGTAATGTCTCTGGTCATGGTTTCTTAGAGAACATGATTCAAATTCAGCGGTATTCAAAGGGCCTCGTACCCATCTTTCTGATATCCAATACCAAATTACCTTATATTATTATCTTAAATATATATGTCACATATCCTCAAAAACATTGTAAACCTTTTGAATGTAGGCTTTGTTTTCTGTATGTTTTTTTTTTTTCTTTTCTGGGGGGCATATCCACAGCACTTGGAAGTTCTTGGGCCAGGGATTGAATCCAAGTTGCAGCTGTGACTTAAGCTACAGCTGCAACAATGCCAGATCCTTAACCCACTGCACTACAGTGGGAACTGTGTTTTCTATATATGTTTTGGAAATCATATGTTTTCCACTGTGCTGTGCATTTAGTAGGCCCTAAATCCCTGTACATTATTAATGGTGATAAAGAAAAATAAGAGGTTAAAGGAAGAAGAGAGATTATGTGAGGAATATCTCTTAATTAGTTTCAGCCTCTCAATTTTTTAAAAATTTTAATCTGGGAGGATACACTCTAGATTTAAAAAGGAATAGATTCAAATAAAATTTCTTTCTTCCTTTCTCTTCTTTTTACGGCCATACCTGTAGCATATGAATTTCCTGGGCCAGGGGTTGAATCACAGCTGTAGCTGCAACCTGTGCCATAGCTAGGCAGCACTGGAAACAAGCCATCTCTGTGACCTATGCCACAGTTTATGGCTGTGCTGGATCCTCAACCCACTGAGCAAGGCCAGGGATCGAACCCACATCCTCACAGAGACAATGTCTGGTCCTTAACCCCCCTGAGCCACAACAGGAACTCCTCAGATAAAATTTCCTTAAAACTCATCCTTAGAGAAGTAAGTGTGGAATGTACAAATCAAAATTAATAGTAGATTGCAAACTGGAGATTTTGAAACTATCACAGTCAAGAAGTTCAGATCTGAATGCCGCCTACTGATTATTAAGTTGATGAAGATTTTAATTCATTGAAATAAGCTTTGGCTCCATATGCCTAGAACAGAAAGCTTACTGGAAGGCAGCTGCTGATGTGAAAATCACTGCTTAATGTTAAATTTGCTTTTAATAACTCCTTGGCAGAATACTGCTAGCAAGTATAGTACAAATAAAAATATGTTGCAGTAAGACGTGTGAAAACATCGAGTCTGAAATTAATTTTATTTCGAAAACTCATCCTTTGCCTCATACTTGGAATTTCCACCTATTCCTATATTCATTAAGAATTTACATTATTTCCCCAGACTGTTAAAGATATAGCTATAGATTCAGAGAATCTTACTTTTAAAAATGACTTTTTTTCTTAATATAAAAGTAATATATATTTACAGTAGTAGTCCACAGAGCCTGTTTTAAATTCCTAACACCTATACACGTAAGTTTGGTGTTTGCTATTTTTAGATGATTAGCACATAACACCCTGACCTTAATATAATGACCTTTGAAGCCAAAAAACAAAACAAAAACTCACCAAAAAAAACCCCATTTGTTTGAGAGTCCAAATGGTTATTGAGGTGTATATCTCAACCTAAAGATAAAGAAGAGGAATGCACTGTTGCCTTTAAAGTCTCAATCTTGTCCTCTCTCATATATGGTTTTTGTGGTACCAAGTATGGAAGATTCAACATGGCTACAGATTGGTTGCTTCTCTTCCCGTTGAAGAGTAGAGTACATTTCTTCTCTCCTGGAATTTGGGCTGGCTTTAGTGACTTGCTTAACTGGTAGAAGATGGTGGAGAACAGCTTCTGGGACTTTTGAGGCTAAGTCCTAAGAAGCCTTACAGCTTTTGCACAGCCTACCAGGGCACTTCCTAGAAGCTCTGAGCTGCCACCCAAGGAGTCTGCCTCACCTGAAAAGTGTTCCAACTGACAGGCCCAGCTAGCCCTGGCTTCTAGCCATAGCTTCCAGAAACCACACATGTGAATGAAGCTGTCTTGGGCTTTCCAAAGCAGCCTGTTAGGCAGCTGTCACTTAGTAGCTTAAGTTAATGCTATGAGGAACAGAACCTTACCCAGCTGAGTTGGCTTGAATTCTGTCAATAATAAAATATCTGATGGTTATATTAAAGTTTTGTTTTTTTAAGTCACCAAGTTTGAGAAAGTGTGTCAGCTATTATTTTGGCTGGGATTGATATGTGCACTTTGTTTCTTTGCTGGAAATTCCAATGTCAGTTCACATTTTTTGCCTTTTGCTTTTTTTCTTTCAAGGGCCAGTGAAAACTGGAGGTAGACAGCGTTTGGGATCTAGTCACCAAATAGCTCTTGAACTTCAAGGTTTTTCCCACTTGCTTCAGCATCCATGGTTTGAATGACTTTAGTTTTATTGTTCCCCCGGCCACAAAGACTGTATACTCTCTGCACCGGCACTTGTCCTGTTACGACATGCACATACCCCTTAGCTTCTTGCTAACAGTCACAAAAATAGGAATTCTCTTGGTATACCCCCTCTCTTCTCCTTCAGGTGATCATACAGCACAAGAGTAGAACAGAAGAACAAGTCTTCTGTTCATTCTCCTGTGCCTTCAGATATTGTTTTTTGTAGCATGTCTGGATTTTACAGTTATTTTCTGTGGATGAAATTGCCTGGTAGGATCTTATTCCGTGAGTAACAGAATCAGAAACTCCTTACTTGTTAAAAAAAATGTTCTTTTGTTTTAATTGGGCTTTGAGTAAAAGTAATTGTAGATAGGTGCTTTTTTACTCAATGATCTCTAACTACAAGTTCTTCCAATTTGGTTTCTTTTAGTAATACATAGATAAAAACATATCTGGTTTACAGTTCTCTCTTGCTCTTTGTAAGTCTCCTTATAGCAAACCCAAGCATTGAAAGACAGGGATATTTTTGTTGAACTTGTATTTGAAAATACAGTCTTTCCATTATCATGTGTTTCAGAGCCTATCTCCCAGAATCAGTGAGAACTTGTATAATCAGGGAGAACTAGGTTATTTGTTAATGCAGTGACATTGGAGGAATGTTTAATCATGGTGTGCCTCAGTTTGTCTGTGAATTGGGACAAAAATATTTTTCAAAAGAGTGGTGTTGAGGATTAAATGAGGTGAATATAAGTCCCTAAAAAAAAAAAAAGAAAATGTTGATTGTCTGTTGAACTCCATATTTTACATTCTGCTCCTTCCTAAATCATATTTGGATCCTCTCAATTACTGGTAATGTTCTCCTAGTTTTTATAACCTATGCTGTTTTATTTATAACTTTCTATGATTATTTGAGACTTTAGTTTATACTTCTCGTTATATTTTAAGCTCTTCAAGGGACAGATTTTACTTATTTATGTATCTTAGTAGTGCCTCACATTGACTAGAAATACTCAATGAGTATTTGCAGAATTTAATTTGTTTTCTTGAGTTACTATTTCATCAACATTATAGCATTTTCTTTATGAGATATTGTGAACCTCAATATCTGTTCTTAACATGCATGAAAAACTCTTGGTTACATTGACTTTCCCATTCATTTGATTGTTTTTCATTGTTTAGCTGTAAACCTAAGGATTTGACTTAAAATTTCAGATTCAGAAGCACACACAAATCATTTTTATCCAAAATTCATCATGGCAAATGTCTCTCCATTTTAATATTAAGTGTCTTAGCAGTCTTATAATCAAGGACTAAAAATGTCAACAAAGCACTTCTTTTTCTTTAATCAAATATTTTTAATGATTGACTATGTGGTATGACAATACATTCATATTTTTTTATTTTACAGATACACATGAATTTATTCACGTACAAGCATATTATCTTTCTCCCCCTTCAATATGCAGCACCAGTTGTTTTTGTATGTTCAGCGCAAAACATGTCCCACCCTTACATGGTAGGAGTGGGCAGATGATCTCAGCAATGCCAAAATGATTCTTTATTTTAAAAATATGAATTTATAGTGGATACACACAGGGACAGAAAGCAGTTTAAAAGAGTGATTTGTGACAGTGTGACTCTGATAGAGTTCATGAACACCTTCTACTAAAGTCCCTTTTCTTCTTGAAGTTTGATTGTCGAGCTTTACTTGTGGTGCATTGAGATACCAAGGTTCATTCCTTTTTTTTCTTGTAGCATAAGTTAATCAGAAATCCTTTCTTTCTTTTTTTTTTTCCTTTCAACCAAAAAAAAAAAAAAAAAAGGCCAGAAAATCTCTTTTGGAATTGCTTTAAATATTATGGTCTTGAATACACAAAAATATCATAATTGGAATTCTTATTCAGTACTTAAAATCCTGTTCTTCTTTCCCACTGTTTGGTTTCTTATTCCTGCCAATGAACTTAAGCAACTTGTTCAAAGATCCTGTGGAAAAAACATTTACTATTGCTGCTCTAAAACAGAAAACCAAAGAAGGAAGAGGACCAGAGAGAAATCACAATCTGGATATCAAGTGATAATGGAAGCTTAGGAAAAAAAAAAAGTGCAAGCACTGTGTCAGAAAGCAGAATGTTCATGTAGACCTTTTATGAGTAAATGTTTGAAAACAGACATGAAAAAGCATATGATGTGAATTTCTGAAAGCTAAATGATTTGAAGAAAAATCTGCTTGCATTTGAAGGAATCAGTGTGTGGTTTCTTTTAATGATTTATCAAACCAGTTATATGGTATTAATTATATACGGTGTAAGGAGAAGTATATCTGTATAGATATTCCATTCTGTCCTTAACTTACTGCATTTGTAGGTTGCAAACAGCCTAAAATGCAAAGATCTGTTGTTTTTTTTCCTCCTTTCACTATATTCCCTCCTATATTATTTGTGATGTCTTCAATCATAATTTATGTGCAAAATTAAGGCTGTAGAGCCCCCTGAACTACAATTTAATATGTTGTTTTTAACTGTCAAAAGCTTTTATACTTTCATAAGAGATGTTTACTTGCCAGAGGCTCTCCATATGCTAAGTCCTAGCTTCTCATGAAGCTTAAGAAAGGAGTCTTAGGAAAGCTTTCATTGCTGGAACTCTGTATGGGACTTTAAGCTTACAGACATTTTGTTGCAAACAGAGTGGAGACTAAAATGGTAGTTGGTAGTTGGAAACTCATATAGGTGGAAATTACTGATCTTAGCTTCTCTAGAGTGATCTAAATGTAATGTTTGCTGGAGAAACTCAGTATCCCAATATTTTTAGATTTTCCTAAGACTGTGTGGATTTCTAATAGAATTTTCTCTTAAAAATACTTTTTGGAATACAAGTGCACCCCAGTGACAAGGGAGGTGAAATCACTGTTTAGTGCTAATCCCCTACAGATCATGTAAGTGATAGCATTTGATGTTGGTGTCTCACTGTCTGGCTGACTTCACTTAGCATGGTAATTTCTATGCTGGTGTCTCACTGTCTGGCTGACTTCACTTAGCATGGTAATTTCTAAGTCCATTCATATTGCTGCAAATGCCATTATTTCTTTCCTTTTAATGGCTGAGTAACATTCCATTGTGTATATATGTACCACGTCTTTATCCACTCCTCTGTCGATGGGCATTTAGGTTGTTTCCATGTCTTGGCTATTGTATATAGTGCTGCAATGAACATTGGAGTACATGTATCTTTTCGAGTCGTGATTTTCTCTGGATAGATGCCCAGGAGTGAGATTGTTGGGTCAAATGGTAATTCTTTTTTTAGTTTTCTGAGGAATATCCATACTGTTTTCCACAGTGGTTGCACCAATTTATATTCCCACCAATACCGTAGTAGGGTTCCCTTTTCTCTACACTCTCTCCAGCATGTACTGTTTGTAGACTTTTTGGTGATGGCCATTCTGGCTGGTGTAAGGTGGTACCTCATCATGATTTTGATTTGCATTTCTCTAATGATGAGTGATGTTGAACATCTTTTCATATGTTTTTTGGCCATCTATATGTCTTCTTTGGAGAACTCTCTGTTTAGCTCTTCTGCCCATTTTTTGATGGAGTTGTTTGTTTTTTTGGTATTGAGCTGTAGGAGGTGTTTATAAATTTTGTAGATTACTCTCTTGTCAGTCATTTCACTTGCAAATATTTTTTCCCATTCTGTGCATTGTCTTTTTGTGTTGTTTAGGGTTTCCTTTGCTGTGCAGAAACTTTATTTTTGTTCTTATTATTCTAGGAGGTAGATCTGAGACGATATTGCTGTGGTTTATGTCAGAGAGTGTTCGGCCTATGTTTCAGTTTTTACAATTTAGTATGTATCCAGTTAATGTGAGTCTGTCAATTCTTTATTTCTTCAGGAAATAATTTTCCAGGCTTCAGCCAGTATTGAGGAAGGGTATCCATCAGATTATGAAGAGGAACTATGTCTAGGGAAACCCTAATTTATCGCACATCTTTCATCCATTCCTCCTTATAATTCCTGAACTCTTGACGATTCTTCTACGTAAACTAAAGTTCTTAGATTTTGCTACTGTTGATTTTAGAGTAGACATTCTCGTTTCTATCTGTTTTCCAGGTTCTGAAAGTTTGCTGCTTTTGTCACCTCTCTTGTATTTCTTGTGAATTTTTGTCTTTAAAATATGCAGTTATAGTGAAGTTTTTTTGTTTTGTTTTGTTTTTATTTCGAGGCAGTGAATTGGATGTGTTTGTTAAATCTGCTCTTTTAACTCAGAAAACTTTTTTTTCTTGACTTCAGAGGATAATAGATGAAGACTTAATCTACCATTTATGATAATACTATGACAATTAAAGTATGTAAAATTAGAATATATCATATAAACTTTATGTATCTCATTTTAAGCACTAATTATCTTTAATGCATAATATATTCATGACAACAAGCAAATTATCTTTGCCAAAATTTAAATGTATTAATGGCTACTAATTTTTCTAGTATGTTTCACTATTAGCAATTATTTAAAATTTAGTCACAATAAATTCACAATGTGCATATTTCTCTTAAGCATTTCTGCAAATTTTCTCTTAATTATTACCTTCTTAAGAAAAATTTGTCATTATCACAACTCTAAACTCTAGAACTTACAATGAGACTTTCCTTGTTGTATTTCTTATGTGTGTAAAGAGAGCACTAACTTTATTTTGTGTGCATTTAAAAGAGGGAAAACCAGCAGGACTGAAGTACATAATACTCTAAGTATTTGTATTTCATACTTTAACAATTGATATGTGGATAATCTGGAGAATCCACTAATGTAACATTTTTAAAGCTAGTAAAATTTCATAAAACCCTAAAAGAACCTATTTTGGTTTTTATTTTATGGAATTCTTATTAAAATAATCCATCTGATTATCATCTGTGCACTTAGGCATAATAAAAACTTACTGGCACCATATATGACACAGTCAGTTCTAGGCTTCAATTTTTTCCAATTGTTGTGCCAAAACTATTTTAAAATGGTACCTGAGCCTAGCATTGCTAATATGTTCTTTGGACCCTACTCAGTAAAAGATAAGTTTATGTTTTGAAGGCTATGCTGTGTTTTCTATTTTTAGTTCAGCTTATTATGAATGTTTTAAATTTGCATGATTCTAATAAGAATATAAGGTTAAAACCTGAGGGCTTTTTGTTTTGTGCAGAAATCAAAATAAATAAAATGGGGGGACTGACTTTATATTGTTCAAATTGATTTTTCTAATTTTTATAAATCAGACTTGAGATTAATCTGTCCATGTTTGAAAAAAAATTTCAGTTATTTAATTTTGTGGAGACAGTATTTAAAACTTCCTTTGAAATTAGAATAGATGGATGTCATAACAGAATATGTTGGAATCCAGTTCTGTAACTTTATTTTTTTTTCTTCATTGGAACTAATTTATTTTGTTTTAATAAGTAAAGAATTAATAAGTAAAGAATTCCCTAAAGAATTCTTTTGCTCGAAGTGAGGTTTGAAAATTTATAAAAAGTTACCTGCTTTTCTCATTGTTTTGAAACAAGATAAGTTTGATTTATAAATTTTGGTTTAAGTGGTTTTATTTAATGTTTGTTGTTCCTCAAAATAGTCTGTTCCTTTTAAAAGAACAAGTTACTTACAGCCGTTCCTGTTGTGGCTCAGTGGGTTAAGAACCTAACTAGTATCCATGAGGATGTGGGTTTGATCCCTGGCCTTACTTGGTAGGATAAGGATCTGACGTTGCTTTGAGCTGTGATGTAGGTTGCAGATGTGGCTTGAATCCCATGTTGCTGTGTCTGTGTTATAGGCTGACAAATGCAGCTCTGATTATACTGCTAGCCTGGAAACTTCCATATGCCATAGGTGTGGTGATAAAAAGCCAAAAAAAAAAACCACAAAAAAACAAGTTAATGATTTGTTCCCCCAAGAATTATAGATATGAGCCGAGATGAAAGTAGTGTTAATAATGAAAATGATGTTCATTTGAAAACAACTAAAATGAGTGATAGCCTAGGCTGGGTTTCTTTGTTTATTGGCATGTAAGAGTCAAAGAAAATAATAGTAAAATAAGAGTAATAAACATTGTGAGCACTTACTATGTATCAGATCCCAATTTTATAAACTATATGTACAATAACTCATCTTCACAACAGCCCTGTAAAGTAAATAGTTATTATCACCCCATTTCATAGATGAAGAAACAGAGGCAAGTCATATAACTGATAAATGGTAAAGCTGAGCTTAGCATCCAGACAGTCTGCCTCTGGATTCCATAACCCTCTAAATTGCTGCTACTGGGAGATGGAATTAAGATGGTGGAATAGAAGGACTGGAGCTCAACTTCTCTCCTAAAAACAACAAAATTCACAACTAAAGGCTGAGCAATCTTCATCCAAATGGACTGGAAACCTTAAAAAATATATCCTACTCCAGAAGAAAAAGAAGAGTCCACATCAAGAGGTAGGAGGGGCGATTTCATGATATAAATAACCCCATACCTCCCTGGCGGGAAGCTCCACAGACTGGAAACTGACTGGTTCACAGAGACTCACCTACAGGAGTGAGAGTTCTGAGCCCCACATCAAACTCTCACGTGTGGGGATCTGGCACTGGGAGAAAGAGCCCCTGGAGCATCTGGCATTGAAGGCCAGTGGGGCTTGTGCACAGGAGCTCCACGGGACTGGGGGAAATGGAGACCCCATTCTTAAAAGGCACACACAGACTTTCATGTGCACTGGGTCCCAGGGCAAAGCAAAGTCTCCATGGGAATCTGGGTCAAACCTGACTGCAGTTCTTGGAGGATCTCTTGGAAAAACAAGGGTGAACATGGCTTGTTGTGAGGGAAGGACACGGAAAGCAAAGTTCTTGGGAATAATCAGCAGCCGTGTCTTTCTCTGGAGGTGGCCATTTTGGGAAAACCTGGCCCCACCCATCAGTCATCTGCTGAGAAGCCTCAGGGCAAACAACAACCCAAGTGGGATCACAGCCCCACCCCTCAGTAAACAGGCTACCTAAAGACCACTCAGGCGAACAACTGCCTCTAATCCAGAGACTAAGCCCCACCCAACAGAGGGATTAGAATCGGCTCCACCTACCAGAGGGCAAGCATCAGCCCCTCCCAACAGGAGGCCTACAGCAAGCCCCCCATACTGACTTCAGCCACAGGGGGACAGACACCAGAAGTAAGAGAGGCTACAACCCTATTATCTGTAAAAAGGTCCCCACACTAAAAACCTATGAAAATGAAAAGACAGAGAACTGTAACTCAGATGAGGGAGAAAGAAAAAAACCCAGAAAATCAGCTAAGCAATGAGGAGATTCTCAGCCTCCAGGAAAAGGACTTTAAATTGTTGATTCTGAAGATGTTGCAAGACATTGGAAATAAACTGGAGGCAAAGATGGATACCTTACAAGAAACACTGACCAAAGAGATACAAGATATAAAACTTAAACACGAAGAGATGCAAAATACAATCACTGAATTTAAAAATTCACTAGAAGCAGCAAATAGCAGAATACATGAGGCAGAAGAACGAATAAGTGAGGTGGAGGACAGATTAGTGGAAATTACGGATGCAGAACAGAAAAGAGAAAAAAGATTGAAAACAAATGAAGAGAGTCTCAGACAACTCTGGGACAACGTGAAACGCAACCACATCCATATTATAGGGGTGCCAGAAGGAGAAGAAAGAGAGAAGGGGACAGAAAAAATATTCCAAGAAATAATAGCGGAAAAATTCCCTTACATGGGAAAGGAACCACTCAGTCAAATCCAGGAAGCACAACGAGTACCATATAAAATAAAACCTGAGGAGGAATAACCCGGGACACATATTAATCAAACGGACCAAAATTAAAGACAAAGAGAAAATCTTGAAAGCAGCTAGGGAAAAGAAACAAATAACATACAAGGGAACCCCAATAAGGTTATCAGCAGATTTTTCACCAGAAACTCTGCAGGCCAGATGGGAGTGGCATGATATACTTAACATGATGAAAGGAAAAAACCTCCAACCAAGATTACTCTACCCAGCAAGGCTCTCATTCAGATTTGAAGGAGAATTCAGAACCTTCACAGATAAGCAAAAACTGAGAGAATTCAACAACACTAAACCAGCTTTACAACAAATACTAAAGAAACTTCTCTAGGCAGAAAAGAACAAGAGAAGAAGGAAAGAAGAAAGAGCAGCAAAAACAAATCCAAAGCAGTTAATAAATGGCAATAAGAATATACGTTTTAATAATTACCTTAAATGTGAATGGACTAAACGCCCCAACCAAAAGACATAGACTGGCTGAGTGGATGCAAAAACAAGACCCCTATATATGCTGTCTTCAAGAGACCCACTTCACTTCTAGGGACACATACACATTGAAAGTGAGAGGATGGAAGAAAATATTTCATGCAAACAGGAATCAAAAGAAAGCTGGAATAGCAATACTCAGATCAGACAAAATAGACTTTAAAGTGAAGAATATTTTAAGGGACAAAGAAGGACATTACATAATGATCAAAGGATCAATCCAAGAAGAAGATATAACAATTTTAAATATCTATGCACCGAACACAGGATCACCACAATATATAAGGCAACTGCTTACAACCTCAAAACGACAAATCGACAATAACACAATAACACCCAATCATAGTGGGGGACTTTAACACCCCACTTACAGCAATGGACAGATCAACCAGACAGAAAATCAATAAGGAAACACAGGTCCTGAATGATGCATTAAACCAGATGGACTTAACAGATATTTATAGCACATTCCATCCAAAAGCAACAGCGTACGCATTCTTCTCAAGTGCACATGGAACATCCTCTAAGATTGACCACATCCTGGGCTACAAATCAAACCTCGGGAACTTTAAGAAAATGGAAATCACATCAAGCAATTTTCTGACCACAACGCTATACCACTGGAAATCAACAACAAGAACAAAACTGCAAAAAACACAAACAGGTGGAGACTCAACAACATGCTACTAAACAACCAGTGGATCACTGAAGAAATCAAAGAGGAAATTAAAAAATACCTAGAACCAAATGACAACAAAGATATGACACTCCAAAACCTATGGGATGCAGCAAAAGCCGTTCTAAGAAGAAAGTTCATAGCAATACAAGCCCACCTCAGGAAACAAGACAAAGCTCAAATAAACAAGCTAACTTTACTTCTAAAGCAGCTCGAGCAAGAAGGACAGACAAGACCTAAAGTTAGTAGAAGGAAAGAAATCATAAAGATCAGAGCAGAAATCAATGAACTAGAAACAAAGAAAACCACAGAAAAGATCAATAAAACGAAAAGCGGGTTCTTTGAAAAGATCAACAAAATTGACAACCCCCTAGCCAGACTTATCAAGCAAAAAAGACAGAGGACTCAAATCAATAAAATGAGAAATGAAAAAGGAGAAGTAACAACAGACATCAGAGATATACAAAGGATCATAAGAGACTACTACATGCAACTATATGCCAATAAAATGGAAAACCTAGAAGCAATGGACAAATTCTTAGAAAAGTACAATCTCCCAAGACTAAACCAAGATGAAATAGAAAAGATGAATGGACCCACCACAAGAACTGAAATTGAAAAGGTGCTTAAAAAACTTCCAACAAACAGAACTCCAGGACCAGATGGCTTCACAGGCAAATTCTATCAAACCTTTACAGAAGAGCTAACACCTCTCCTTCTGAAACTATTCCAAAATATTTCAGAGGAAGGGATACTCCCAAACTCATTTTATGAGGCCACCATCACCCTGGTACCAAAACCAGACAAAGATTCCACAAAAAAAAGAAAACTGCAGGCCAACGTCAATGATGAACATTGATGCAAAAATCCTCAACAAAATACTAGCAAACCGCATCCAACAATACATTCAAAGGATTGTACATCATGATCAACTGGGATTTATCCCAGGGATGCAAGTGTTCTTCAATATCCACAAATCCATCAGTGTGATACACCACATCAACAAACTGAAGAATAAAAACCATATGATCCTCTCAATAGATGCAAAAAAAAAAAAAAGCCTTTGACAAAATCCAACACCCATTTCTGATAAAAACCCTTCAGAAAGCCAGCATAGAGGGAACCCACCTCAACATAGTAAAGGCTATATATGACAAACCCACAGTGAACCTCATTCTCAATGATGAAAAGGTGAAAGAATTCCTGCTGAAATCAGGAACAAGACAAGGATGTCTGCTCTTGCCGCTACTGTTCAACCTAGTTTTGGAAGTCCTAGCCATGGCAATCAGAGAAGTAAAAGAAAGAAAAGGAATCCAAATTGGAAAGGAAGAAGTAAAACTATCCCTGTTTTCAGATGCCATGATGCTATACCTAGAGAACCCTAAAGACTCTACCAGAAAACTGTTAGAGCTCATCCATGAATTTAGCAAAGTCGCAGGATTCAGAATTAATACACAGAAGTTGACGGCATTTCTATACACTAACAATGAAAGAGCAGAAAAGGAAATTAGGGAAGCAATCCCGTTTGCCATCGCATCTAAAAGAATAAGATACCTCGGAGTAAACCTACCTAAAGAGACAAAAGACCTGTACTCTGAAAACTAGAAGACCCTGATGAAAGAAATCAAAGATGACGCAAAGGGATGGAGAGATATACCGTGCTCGTGGACTGGAAGAGTTAATATTATCAAAATGACCATACTGTCTAAGGCAATCTACAGATTCCATGCAATCCCTATCAAACCACCAAGGACATTTTTCACAGAACTCGAACAAAATATTTTAAACTTTGTTTGGAAGCACAAAAGACCCAGACTAGCCAAAGCCATCCTGAAAAAGAAAAATGGAGCTGGAGGAATCAGGCTCCCGGGCTTCAGACTATACTACAAAGCAACAAGTCATCAAAACCATATGGTACTGGCACAAAGACGGAAATACAGATCAGTGGAACAGGAGAGAAAGCCCAGAATTCAACCCATGCACTTATAGCCAACTAATCTATGACAAAGGAGGCAAGGATATACAACAGAGAGAGGACAGCTTGTTCAATAAGTGGTGCTGGGAAAACTGGACAGCCACAGGGAAAAGAATGAAATTAGAACACTCCCTAACACCATACACAAAAATAAACTCAACATGGATTGAAGACCAAGAAATAAGACCAGACACTATCAAACTCCTAGAGGAAAACATAGGGCAAGCACTCTCTGACATAAACGACAGCAACATCTTCTCAGTTCCACCTCTTAGAGTAATGACAGTAAAAACAAAAATAAACAAATGGGACCTAATCAAACTTCAAAGTTTCTGCACAGCAAAGGAAACCCTAAACAACACAAAAAGACAACCCACAGAATGGGAGAAGATCTTTGCAAGTGGATCCACTGACAAGGCATTAATTTCCAAAATTTATAAACACCTTCTTCAGCTCCATACCAAAAAAAAACAAACAACCTCATCCAAAAATGGCCAGAAGAGCTACACAGACAGTTCTCCAGAGAAGACATATAGATGGCCAAAAAACACACGAAAAGATGTTCAACATCACTCATCATTAGAGACATGCAAATCAAAAGCACGATGAGGTGCCACCTTACACCAGCCAGAATGGCCATCATCCAAAAGTCTACAAACACTAAGTGCTGGAGAGGGTGTGGAGAAAATGGAACCCTATTCCACTGTTGGTGGGATTGTAAATTGGTGCAACCACTGTGGAAAACAGTATGGAGACTCCTCAGAAAAGTAAACACAGAACTACCATTTGATCCAGCAATCCCAACTCCTGGGCATCTATCCAGAGAAAACCATGACTCGCAAAGGCACATGTGCTCCGATGTTCATTGTAGCACTATTTTCAATAGTCAAGACAAGGAACCAACCTAAATGTCCATCAGCAGAGGAGTGGATCAAGAAGAGGTGGCACATACACACAGTGGAATATGACTCAGCCATTAAAAGGAACGAAATACCAGCATTTTTAGCAACATGGATGGACCTAGAAATTATCATGCTAAGTGAAGTCAGTCATGCAATGAGACACCAACATCAAATGCTTTCACTGACATGTGGAATCTGAAAAAAGGACAGACTGAACTTCTTTGCAGAACGGATGCTGACTCACAGACATTGAAAAACTTATGGTCTCCAGAGGAGACAGTTTGGGTGTGGGGGGATGTGCTTGGTTTATGGAATGGAAATCCTGTGAAATTAGGTTGTTATGATCATTATATAACTACAGATGTGATAAATTCATTTGAATAATAAAGAAAAAAATAGTAAATATGTAACTGATCACTTTGCTGTACAGCAACAATTGACAGAACATTGTAAATCAAATATAATAAAATTTTAAAAAAGTAAGTATTAACAAATGTGAAAAAAATAAATTGTTGCTACTAAAAGAGAATGTTTCAGAAAAATAGGACATTGCTCCCAAACAAAAGAAGAAAAAAAGAAAAAAGAACATAGTTAAACCAAGTGACTGTAGCTCATTGTGGCTCTGGCTTACCAAGCAAAACACTCATCAGTATTATTGTGGGATTTTAACCTTATTTGGCCTACAGAGAGAAAAGAGTGAAATAAAGATGATTGAATTCCTCACATTAAAATCAAGAGGAAACATAGTTTACCTTGTAAATTTGGTTATTTTTTCTCAATTATTTATTCTACTGACATTATTATGATAGTAAAGGGAGAATGGAAATGGAAGCAATTTGAGAGTGACATTAATTTTGAAGTGTTTATTATCCAATAGTGAAGTACGTTGTTGGATAAATATAACTTAAACTCAGAATAAAAGCTTGAGCAGGAGATAGGTATTTGGGGATCACTGTGACATAATGGTGTTTAATGTCATGATATTGGTTGGTTATTACCTAGGAAGAAGATAAAGAGAAGGAAAGTTCATGTTAGGGTGAGAGGAGAAGACAATAAAGGAGAGTGGGGAAAAGCAGCCATATACGCATGGCCATATAAGAGGACATGCAGGAATAAGTGGTGTGAGGAAAGCCAGGAAAGGAAAGTGATAGTGGTCAGACACGCCTAAGGCTGGTGAGGGTTGGATTATGTGAAAGAAGATTTTCACTGTGTTTGGTAATGTGGAAGTCACTGATGAGTGTAGTGGTAGTAGTTTCAGTGGAATGTAGACAAGGAAGCTAGATTGAGGTGAATTAAAAAAAAAAAGCGAGCACTAAGTAGACTAATACAAATGCTTGGTAGACTAATTTTAGTGTACTCCTCATAATTATTCTCACCAGGAAAAGCCCAGCTTTAATCACTGCTCTCCTCAACTTTATGGAACCATTATGTACATGATATTATCATCTTTTCTCTGTATTTGCTTACCTCTTCTTTATCTGTCCACCTCAACTTTCCCTTCAAAATCCCATCACTGTATCTAAGGGAATTCATTTTCTGTGGTTAAAAGTTCTCAGCCATATCTCTGAATGTTATCTTTATTTCCTTACTTTATCTTTGCCTTGTTTGTCTCCCCTCATTGATATACAGGCCAGGAGGGGGAGTGTTATCCTCCCTCACTGTTAGCATTTTCAGCAATATGCCTGCTCTTCTGAGTTTCCCCAAAGAGTTGGGTGGGGGTTTAGTTCTCTTTAAAGTAGCAGAATGCTCAGAGGGTCTTGCATATAGTATTCTTTGTACTGCATACACTATTTTATGTAAGAGACTTCAGCATCTGTGAATTTGGGTGACCATAGCTGGGGGTCACTGAGCTAAGACTGTATTTTTTTCTGTTGCTGATGACATTCAAGGCTCTTACTTGTGTTTGTTTTTTTCTTTAGAACTGTTACTTGGGGAGAATGTAGTATAAACATGGTTTCAGTTATATCAGAGAGTAGGAATTTGATTATGAAATTTTCAGCTTTATTCCCTCTAGGTATTACCTCTGATAAACAAGAAACTAACATTTTTTTTTCTAAATATAAAACAGTAAAATAGTCATGTGTAGGAGAATAATGTGAAATAATGTAACTTGAGAAAACTTGGATGCTAATAAAGTACATGAGAAAGTAAATAAAAATGGTTAGAACTTTTTAATTGTAAAAATATTTCATACACTTATTTTCATTTTAATTTTTAGATCACAAATGTTTGGGCAAAGCAAGATTTTTCTCTGAGTTGATGATTAATTTGTCTTCATGAAATGTTCATATGTTTCTGAAATGAATGAAAGGCTAGAATGAAATGCTAGAATTCAGCCTTTAATTCTAAGAAACATTTGAGCCCTAGGAAGATTATCTCTTTGATGCAAGAATTTTTCATTTTAAATGGCTCATTATTCAGTTTTAATTTAAATGAATTTGATTTGAAAGATTGAATGCCCAAGAAGTTGTATAATCTGTACTTTCAGATAATATTTTAATAATCAAATACTTTTCTTTCATATACCCATAATCAAACCCACGGGTGACATAATTTCTAAACCTCTTATATGTCATTTACCCATCATCTTAAATCTCTTAAGTAGTTTCTTGGTAAGAATAAATGATATATTAAGTCATGACTAGATTATTTAACATAACTACTTGGAAATAAATCTGCCTTCAGAATTATTTTTTAACTGTGAATAAACCCCAGTATAAAAAATAAACCTTTGGATCAGAGAGATTAATTAGTGATATGATCTCTTGAGGCCCTCACTGTCAGTTCTCAGCCCTATCTTGTAAAAAAATCTTCCAACCTAAAACCTGTCTCTGCTTTGTGAATGTAATGCAAGTTTTTCTTTTAGAAAGTGACCACATATTCCCGGAGTCTAGTTTAATGTATTGTATTGTTGATTTGACTTTTCTTTTGAATATAAGTCAGAGACTCAGTTCTTTGGCTAGATCACCTCAAATTGATGATGCTGTTAAAACAGTAACAGTAACAAATGTAAAATCTGTAGGTTAGGTAGACTATAAATTTATTTATTTAAAAAAATTCTATTGGAGTACACTTAATGTTCTGCTAGCTTCAAGTGTACAGCAAAGTAAAACAGTTATACATATACATATAGCCATTCTTTTTCAGATTCTTTTCCCCTAGAGGGTATTACAGAATATTTAGTAGATATCCCTGTGCTGTACAGTAGGTCCTTGTCAATTATATATTTTATGTATGTTAGTGTGTATATGTTAGTCTCCAGTTCTTAATTTATCTCTCCCTCCCACGTTTCCTCTTTGGTAACCATAAATTTGATTTTGAAACAAGTGTTTATGTTTTGTAAATAAGTTCTTTTGTATCATTTTAAAATTAGATTCTACACATAAGTGATGTCATATATTTGTTTTTGTCTCACTTCACTTAGTATAATATTCTCTAGGTCTATCCATATTGCTGCAGATGACATTATTTTATTTTTATGGCTGAATAATCTTCCATTGTGTGTATGTACCACATCTTCTTTATCCATTCCTCTGTTGATGGAAATATAGGTTACCTCCGTGTCTTGGCTATTGTACATAGTTCTGTAATGAACGTTGGGGTGCAGATATCTTTTCTAATTATAGTTTTCTGCAGATGTATGACCAAGAACGGGACTGCTGGATCATATGGTAGTTCTATATTTAGTTTTTTAAGGAATCTCTATACTGTTCTCCACAGTGGTTGTACCAATTTACATACCCACTGACAGTGTAGGAGGGTTCACTTTTCTCCACACCCTCTCCAGTATTGATTGGTTATGGACTTTTTGATGATGGCCATTCTGACTTGTGAGATGGCACCTCATTGCAGTTTTGATTTGCATTTCTCTAATAATTGTTGATTTTGAACACCTTTTCATGTGCTTTCTGGCCATCTGTCTGTCTTCTTTGGAGAAATGTCTCTTTAGATCTTCTGCCCATTTTTTGATTGAGTGGTAGATAGACTATAACATTTTGATTACAAGTAGAAAATAATTGTGAAAGTAGATTATTTTCCATGTTTTATAATAATAGATGGGTTTAAAAAAAAAAACTTGGAATTACTGGTCCCTAGAAAATAGCATCGACTTGTTTGAAACCATTTGTTGGTATTAAATACCCACACTTTGTAGACCTTTATTTTTGCACATAAATAATGTATATTTCCCCAATTTAAAACAGAATCACATAGCTTTTCTTACACTGAATATGAATTATTTTCATTTTTTTTTTACATAAGCAACTACCAAGTAGTATAGATTTGGAGGGAAATAAGGTGATCTCAGACTAAAGTTTCTTCTTGAAATATGAAGAGAGAATTTGTAGGTCAGAGCTGTTTAAGTATTATGTATTAGGTTATGAGTTTAGGCAAGTCATTAAACTCTCATCTATGAAATGAAAAATGGACTAAATTACAAATCCTTGCTTTGCTAAATTTCAGTTACTATTTGATTGCCATGAATCAGTCTTAAGATTAAAAATTAAAAGTTGAACAATGGATCTTTAATAATCATGAAGGAATTATTAAGCATTGTATTTATGCATGACATAATATTTTTCCATAAAATTTAAGGAACTATCTCTACCTTGAAGTAGCTTACATTTAAAAAGTAGAGTTCATTCTGTGGCACAGTGAGTTAAAACACTGACTACAACAGCTTAGTTCACTGCAAAGGCACAGGTTCAATCTTGTGCTTGGTGCAATGGATTAAAGGATCTGGCATTGCTGCAACTACAGTATAGGTTGCAGCTACAGCTTGAATTAAACCCTGGCTCAGGAATTTCCATATGCTGTGGGTGTGGCCTTAAAATTTAAAGATGGAAGCCACCAGGAAGCAGGTGACTGAGGAATATGTCAGTGTTACTTTTGAAGATCAACAAAAGGTAAACAGATTTGCATGGAATACAAGTAGAATCACAGAGCTGAAGGACGAAATAGAAGTAAAAAAACAACTCCAAAATTTAGAAGATGCTTGTGAGGACATTATGCTTGCCAATAACGACTACTTAATGATACCTTACCGGATTGGTGATGTTTTCATTAGCCACTCTCAAGAAGAAACTCAAGAATTGTTAGAAGAAGCAAAGAAAAATTTGCAAGAAGAAATTGATGCCTTAGAATCCAGAGTGGAATCAATTCAGTGAGTGTTAGCAGATTTGAAAGTTCAGTTATATGCTAAATTTGGGAGTAACATTAACCTTGAAGCTGATGAAAGTTAAACATTTTATAATACTTTTTAAAAATTTGTTTAATAAACTTAAATATTGTTTAAAATGATAATTTCCCTTCTTCAAATGATATAGAAAGCAAAACTTTAAAAAATTTTTTTCATTTATTTAATGGAAACTTGCCTATTTTCATGTCTTACTTATTTTATATTTTTAAAAGAAGATAGTATTCATCTATGTATTTTGCATAACAATTATATCAAGTGTAGGGGCTTTATGTAGTGTTATTAAAATCAGTTAAGCAATCTTTAAAAAAAGAAAAAGTCAAATAGACAACTGGGTACATTAAAGAAGATGTTCTATGTATCTTGATTTATTTCTTCATCTACTCTATTTATATCTCTTAGCTAGACCTTTTCTAGGGAACAGAGGATTCAAAGATGAATAAAACATGGCCTTTAACCTCAAGGGGTTTACAGTCTGTTTAATATGTTTAAAAGTCATAGCCAAAAGTGTGACCATAGAGGACTAAATAATAAATTTATAAATTAGGTTTTTGCTTACTCTTTAGAACTGGCATTATCTTCCTTTTTTAAGTTAGTAGCTTCAGTGTAAATGCTGAAGTCTTGAATTTTGAACTGTGGAGTTCACAGTACTGTATTTTTTCAAGTTTGGAAGCTTGAAGAAATCAGGGATATGCCTTTTTTTTTTTTGCTTTTTAGGGCCTCAATCTGAGGCATACAGAAGTTCCCAGGCTAGGGTTCGAATCAGAGTTATAGCTGCTAGCCTACGCCACAGCCATAGCCACATGAGATCCTAGCCATGTCTGCCACCTACACCACAGCTCATGGCAATGCCAGATCCCCAACCCACTGAGCAAAGCCAGGGGTCGAACCTGCATCCTCATGGATACTAGTCAGATTCATTTCTCCTGTGGCACAATGGTAACTCCTGTCTTTTTTATTTAAGGTTGTAATGCTAGCATTTACTTAGTTCAGTGACCAGAATGGAAAAGATCCTTGATAGGTTTGTTGAAGTGAATTAAAAGCATAAACATAGACCAACATTTAAAAAATTATAATATCATTTTTACTTGTTTACTTTGGAGTGTGTGTGTGTGTGTATGTATATATGCCAGATTAGTGCACAAAATACTACTGTGCAGCTCAGTGAGATGTGGGGAAGTAAGCACTTGTATAACCACCACAAAACTCAGTAAAAGTCATTGCCTCCTTTTAACCCCTCCTCCCTCCCTTTTTCCAAAAATCTCACTTTGACTTTTTGTACTTTCCACAGTTGCCCATGAGGCTGCCAAAAGCATTACTCAGCCTTTCATCACCTCTAGTGGGATTAGGAGACACTAAGTGGGAATTCCAGGTTTACCTCTTAGTGTGTCTTACTTCTGACTCTTGGTCCTTATAATTTAGTCTACCATAACTGGAAGATCATAATATTTTAAATCAAAGCACAGAGGTCATATTAAAAATAATTACTGATTTTACAACAGAACTGTAAATAGATAAGTTGATTTATGAGTCTTCAAATTATTCTTATAATTTGCCAATATTTGGTCTTCAGTTTTGATCCTGTAGTTAAATACATAAATATAGTTATATACTCAGAATTTGTATACCCAGATTCACATGAAATAGATGAAGTAAAATAGGTTTACACATGATAATAATGGTTTTGAGATGTATTTTGTATAGAATTAATTTTTATTCAGTCCAAGAAGAAAACATAGAAGATATGTACTATAAATTTAGTTAAGGTTTTCATTTTAATGTAATTTCCTTTTATGTTTACGCTAGGTATTTCTAGAGAAAATTTTGTAATCTAATCACACAGTTAGCTCAGTATATATGTATTATCTTCTAACAAATGAATTTATCATAAAGTTATTTCAGTATCACTTCATTCATAGACTAATATATGATTCATTTGGGGAAGAATGGATTTGCATTTTTTCAGGACTACAAACCTATGAAAAAATGCTCACGTTTATAATTGGACAGTAATTTTTATTTTTATGCTCCTTACTCTTCCAAGAGTTTAACTGATAAATATAAGAAGGAAACTTGGAATATACAAAGTCACACTAAAAAAAACCCCCAAAAAACAAAGAAAAAGGGTTAGATTTTCTCAGGATTTCACAGTCCTTAATAAGATGTTATTACTTGTCATACAGAACAATATCAATGACAACCTAACATTTTTTCTTTTAATTTGACGAAATTAACTTTACTCCCAGAATCAGCAAGCTACCCTAAAAGGAATATCAAAATACTTGTTTCTGTCTAGTATTTTATGTCTTTAAGTAACTGGATATACTTATCATTGAGGTATTAAGTTAATAGTGGTAAAACGTCTGTTATTTCAAAGACCATGAATACAACCTAACCATTTTTTTAAAAAAGCAAGAATTGCATGAACTGGAGAGTTTGCAAAATAAGAAATAGGATTAGAGTGTGTTAGTGTGTATTTGTGTGTGTGTGTGTATCTGTATGTTTATTTTGATTCTTTTTTTAAAAATTAACTAACTTTATTTTTAGGGTTGTTTTAGGTTTCCAGCAAAATTAAAAGGAAGATTGAGAAATTTCCCATATATCCCCTACTGCCACACATGCACAACCTCCCCCATTATTAACATCCTTCACCAGAGTAGACTTGTTACAGTTAATGACCCTACATTGACACCTTTTTTTGCTTTTTATTATTTAAATTTATTTACATTTAATAAAAACAGTCTAAACATACAGACAGCAACCAGGTGAACGAGGCTCAGATATGTTAATTGAGATACATAATTTGTCACTCCAAAACAATTTCAAAATTTCATTTTTTTAATTAAAAAAATTTATTGAAGTATAGTTGATTTCCAATGTTGAGTTAGTTTCTGTTGTACAACAAAGTGATTCAGTTAGATATTTGTTTTCATGTTCATTTTCCCTTATGGTTTATTACAGGATATTGAATATAGATCCCTGTACCATACAGTAGGACCTGGCTGTTTATCTGTTTTATATATAGTAGTTTCTGTCTGCTAATTCTAAACTCTTAATTTATCCCTCCCCCACTCTCTTTCCCCTTTGGTAACCATATGTTTGTTTTCTGTGTCTGTGGGTTTGTTTCTGTTTTGTAAGTTTGTAAATAAGTTTCTTTCTGAATGACTTTACTTAGAGGATAATCACTAGGTTCATCTTTGTTGTTTCAGATGACATTATTTCCCTTTTTTTTATGGCCGAGTGGTATTCACTTGTATATGTATACCACATCTTCTTTATCCATTCCTCTGTCAATGGACATTTAGATTGCTTCTACATCTCAGATATTGTAAATAGTGCTGCTCTGAACATTGGGGGACATATACCTTTTCAAATTATGGTTTTCTCTAGATATATGTCCAGGAGTGGGATTGCTGGATCATATGGCAACTCTATTTTAGTTTTCTGAGGAGCCTCTATACTCTTCTCCATAGTGTCTGCACCAATTTACATGTCTACCAATAGTGCGGGAAGTTCCTTTTTTTCCACACCCTCTCCAGAATTTATTATTAGTAGACTTTTTGAGGATAGCCATATTGACCTGAAAAATGAGGTGATATACCTCATTGTAGTTTTGGTTTGCATTTCTCTAAGAAGTAGTGATTTGAATATCTTTTCATTTGCCTATTAGCCATCATTATGTCTTTGGAGAAATGTCTAGTTAGGTACATTGACACAGCTTTACCATCCAGAGTCCATAGTTTACATTACAGTTCACACTTGGTGTTATATATTCTGTGGGTTTGGACAAATGTATAATGACATGTATCCACCATTGTAGTGTCATACAGAGTACTTTCGCCACCCCCAAAATCCTCTGTTCTGCCTCCCTGCAACACTGGCAACCATTGATCTTTTTTACTTTCTCCATAGTTTTGCCTTTTCTAGAAATCAGGTCTTATAATTAGAATGAAATATCAGTGTTGGAATCATGCAATATGTATGTGACCTTTTCAGAGTGGTTTATTTCATTTAGTAATATGTGCTTAAAATTCCTCCATGTCTTTTCATGGATAACTCATTTTTAGCAGTGAATAATACTCCATTGTCTGTATATACCACAGTTTATTTATCCATTCACCTTTTTTGGGGGAAGGCACACCTGTGGCATGCAGAAGTTCCTGGGCCAGGGATTGAACTCACACCACAGCAGCGACAACACCCTATCCTTAACCTACTGAGCCATCAGGGAACTCCCCATTCACCTTCTAAGGGACTTTTTGAATGCTCCCAAATTTTAACAGTTACAAATATAGTTGCCATAAACTCCCATGTTCAGGTTCTCATGTGGACATAGATTTTAACATTTGGATAAATTCCAAGGATGGTGATTACTTGGGTTGTATTGTAAGAGTATGTTTAGTTTTGTACAAAACTGCCAGCCACTAAAGTGGCTCTATCATTCCCACTGCCAGTATATGAGTTTGTGTTTCTCTGCATCCTGTCCAGCATTTGATATTGTCAGTGTTTTGGATTTTAGCCATTCTTGTGTAGCGGTGTCTCATTGTTTTAATTCTCAATTCCTTAATGACATAAGTTGTTGAACACCTATTTATATGATTAATGAACATCTCTATAACTTTTTTTTTTGTCTTTTTGGGGCATGCTGCACCTGTGGCATATGGAGGTTCCCAGGGCAGGGGTTGAATCGGAGCTGTAGATGCCCGCCTATGCCAGAGCCACAGCAATGCCAGATCTGAGCCACTTTTGCGACCTACACCACAGCTCACTGCAATGCTGGATCCTTAACTTGCTGAGTGAGGCCAGGGATTGAACCCGCAACCTCGTGGTTCCTAGTCGGATTTGTTTCCACTGCGCCATGATGGGGACTTTAGTGAGGTGTATGTTAAAACCTCTTGCCCATTTAAAAAAAAACAGACTATGCATTTTCTTATTGTTGAGCTTTAAGAATTCTTTAAGTGTTAAATGACAGTCCTTTATCAGATAGGCCTTTTACAAGTACTTTTTCCCAATCTGTAGCTTTTCCTCTTCCCTTGACATTGTCTTTTGCAGAGCAGAAGCTTTTAATTGTAATGAAGTCCAGCTTATTAGTTTTTTTTTTTTTTTCATGTGGTGTTGTGTTTAAAATATCCTTATTATACCTGTTAGCTAGATTTTTCTCCTATGTTATCTCTCAGGAGTTTGATAATTTTGCGTTTTACGTTTAGATCTGTGATCCATTTGAGTTAATTTTAGTGGAAGGTAAAAAGGTCTATGTCTAGATTCATTTTTTTGCATGTGAATGTCCAGTTGTTCTGGCACCACTGGCTAAAAAGATTATACTTGCTCCACTGTATTGCCTTTGCTCTTTTGCCAAAGATAAATTGACTATATGTAGGTCTGGTTTTAGGTTCTTCTGTTTCATAGATCTATTTGTTTATTCTTTTGCCTATATCATACTCTCTTGATCTCTGCAGCTTTATATTAAATTTTGTAAGCCTCTTACTAGTTTCGCCAGTACCTCTACAACTCCTTTATTTCTGTGTCTGTTTTCAATCCTTCCTGTCCTTACGAAGCCTGTCCTGACCACCTTATTGGTCACTTCCCTTTCTTTGTTTACTTAATAATATATGTTGAAATTTGTAATCATCTTTTTTGTTTTTAAATTTACATGTGGCAAGCTTCTTCCCTGAATGCCTCCCACTCTCCTCAGAAAGAAGTGTTACTGAATGTAAGGAAAATCAATAAGTCTCCACCATAATTGCTTCAAGTTCCCATGTGTCCCACTGGCTTGCACTATCACACTTTCCCATTCACTTAATACTTATCTCTTCTCTCTGCATGTCCTTAAATAGAATATTCTCCTTTCTTCCATCTCTCGAGTTGGCTAATTCTTACTCTAAAAGACTAACCTCAGACCTAATTTCTCTTTTTATCTCCTGGCAACCTGAGGTCTTCCTGAACTGTGCTCCAACTTGATTCATTTCTGTCATAAATTTCATTTATCATGCTGAGCTTAATTGCTGCCATAGATTTGTCAATTTTTTCTGAGGAAAAGGGCAGATTCTTATCAATTTTGATACCCATGAACAACTATTACAATGTCTAATATATTATCAGTTCTATAATGTTATGTATGTTGAGTTCTTGATTAAAACTAGAGCTACTGAAAATTGACTATATCTGAGTGATCTCTGAATTCTTAGTTATCCCTCAGGTTACTTTCTAGTACTAAAAAAGTAGAGAAGTAGACTGAGCTTTCAATGACAAACCTGGAGCTTTAGCATAACCTGTCCTACTCTTCCATGTAAGCACAAGTAAGATGGGACATTTCTTTTTCTTATATGTCATGTCTAAATTCGTTTTGAATTCCTGAGTATCTTGGAGAAAGTAACTTGAAGTAGACCATAGTTTCCCATCTATTTTTTATACTTTTTATTGCATTTTAACTAAAGAGATTTTGTTCTGGCATTTAAATAATTGTATAATTACAAAGCAGAGAGCAAATTAAAACTACATTTATTTTGACCACCTACTATGTTCCAGGCTCTAAGCTAGGCACTCTGCTTTAATCATCTCATTTAGTTCTCATGATAGCCCTAAGAAGTATGATTATCACCATTTTAATATTCAAAATAAAAACAAAACAAATACCTGAAGCACAACTGTGATACTCTTATTGGGAGTGCTGTCTCTCTTTTTAAAGGAATGTGACCTGTGGCAGTCATATGTTTTGCAAATATGAAATTATTTTAGAACAATGCAGTGACCTTTGGTAGTGCTTGATTAGAATTCATATGAAATGAAATTTCACAAGGTCATTTTGAGTTTTAGTCATATATGAGAATGGAATTTATTAAGATTTAAACAGGCAGAAATTGACATCATTTGTAAATTAAGTAGTTTTAATAGATCCCCTCCAAGGACTTTTCCTACTCAAACATTTTGCTTTTAAAAATTTTTCACTTTTTTTCACGTTTTGATGCAGTTCATTTACAGAGATATGACTAGTCAGTAGAAAAGACATCAGGAAGAGATTCTAAGAATTACCATAATTTATAAACTGGAAAATCAGTTCTTTAATAGACTGTGAACTGTGTGGTTTCTTATGAAGTTATTTTCATTCCTCTGATATTTACATATATTTTAATGTCTCTTTGTTTTTATATTTTTGACAGATTTCTGTCATTTGGAACTTTAGACTTTTTCTTCAAAGAAGTATTACAAATTCTTTTAATAAGTTCTATGAAAAACTGAATTTAAAACTAGAATTTATTAAAATTAATATTAAATCTCTAAAGATATATTTCTTAGCAGATGGCAGAATACTTAGGTTATTAAACCTAATTCATAAATCACTGTCTAGGGTAATGAGACTTTAATGTTCTCTTCAATTTTTCCATTAACTTAAAGTATCCAGGGCTTTCAGATAAGTTATTTTGGTACATTCACTATGGGACAAATACGATTCTGTTGCTATGGAAAACTTACTCTTTAAAAAATGTGTGTTTTCCCTTCTGTATTGAGATTGCTAGTTCCTTTTCCATATTCCCATAATCTAATACCAAATAATGTATTTCAAAAAATTTTATTATTGTTAGTGATATATAAAATATGTTAGAAATTATAATATTAAAAATTAAAAAGAAATGAAAGTATACTTTTTTTAAGATAACAGTATTGTAGTTACCAAGAATCAGAGCCCATCGTTAATTCTATAAACATGTATCATTTGTATGTCATGATCAAGGTATTATAATGGCTGACTTATATAACTTGATGGAAAAATTGGAAATTTGAATTTTAAATATTGTTTTCAGAGTTTCCAGAAGTTATGTGTCTGAATATTTAATATCACATAATGTTCCAGAAAGATAAATGTGAAAATTTATTCTTAGAGATTCAGCATTTTATGAAAGCTGTTTAATCTAGATTAATACTTACTAACTTGATATTGAAACAGTTATTTTCAAAATTAAGGTATTAGTTTATTTTGAAAATTGTTCTACCAAACTCGCTCTGAGAAGTATTGCAATGTCAGTAAACACAAACTTTCATTATGCCGTAATTTTCAGTTTACTCCCAAAGATCAGTAAATATTTTTATCAAACAGCTGAATATACCTTTAAAAGGTGAACAAGTAGAATCATTTCTACATTTTTTTTCTTTTCCAGTCACATAGTATGATTGATTTCTAAAAATAAAGCCAGAAGATTGAACCTAATTTTTTGCAGGATAATTTGACATTTGACGGACTTGGTAACCTGAAAACTCTCCCAATAAAAATATAAATATATAAAGTAAAAGAAAATAAGTTTTATTTATTTATTAATTTTTTAATTAAAATGTAACTGATTTATAATGTGCCAATTTCTGCTGTACAGCAAAATGATACGCATGCATATATTCCTTTTCTTATATTATCTTCCATTGTGGTCTGTCCCAAGAGACAGGAAATAGTTCCCTGTGCTATACAGCAGGACCTCATTGTTTATCCATTCTAAATGTAATAGTTTGCATCTACTAACCCCAAACTCCCAGTACTTCCTACTCTCTCCTACCTCCCCTTGGCAACCATGAGTCTATTCTCTATGTCTGTGAGACTGTTTCTGTTTTGTAGATAGTTTCCCTTGTGCCATATTTTAGATTCTGCATAAGGATAAATATATTTTAAAAGCACTGCCATAATTGCAATAATGGGAAATCTTCTTGGGTGGCATGTGAAGCAGGGTTAGTTGAGTTGAGGTTGTGAACAGGTGAACCTTAGGAGAATATCTGTGAGCTGATTTTGTTGGAGCCCTGGAAAAGGAAGGCTAAGGGAGAAGTAGGGGGTCATTTGGGCTTTAATGGTGATCTAGCTACATGGTTTAATGATGATGGGCATATGGAATCGTGCTCTCCATAAATTGGGACCTTTGGAGGCCTCAGTGAAATGGTTTCTGAGAAAACTCTGCTCATTTGGACAATAAGATGAGAGAAAACTTAATGGGGTAGGTATAGGCCCTGTATAGAAAGCGTCTGGTCCCCTGAGGATTTAATAAAATGGATCAGCACTCACACAAGTTTGAGTTTTGGGTATGAACTAGCTGTGAAGTCCAGGAAACCCCAAACTAACAAATTGACATCTACTAAGATGACCATAATCAATAAAATGGAAAGTAGCAAGTGTTAGCCAGGATTTGGAGAAGTTGGAACCCTCATGCAATTGTGGTGGGAATGTAAAACGGTGCAACTTATAGGGAAAACAATTTGGTGGTTCCCCAGAAAGTTAAACACAGAACTACCAGATGACACAGCAATTCCATTCCTAGGTACATGTCCAAAAGAACTGAAAACAAGGACTTAAATAAATATTTGTAGACTGATTTTTTTAATATTACTCAATGAATTTTATTACATTTATAGTTGTACAATGATCATCACAACCCAATTTTACAACATTTCCCACCCAAACCCCCAGTAAACCAGCCACTCTCCTTTGGAAACTGTAAGTTTTTCAAAGTCTGTGAGTCATATCTGTTCTGCAAAGAAGTTCAGTCTGTCCTTTTTTCAGATTCCACATGTCAGTGAAAGCATTTGATGTTGGTGTCTCATTGCATGACTGACTTCACTTAGCATGATAATTTCTAGGTCCATCCATGTTGCTAAAAATGCTGGTATTTCGTTCCTTTTAATGGCTGAGTCATATTCCACTGTGTATATGTGCCACCTCTTCTTGATCCACTCCTCTGCTGATGGACATTTAGGTTGGTTCCTTGTCTTGACTATTGAAAATAGTGCTACAATGAACATCGGAGCACATGTGCCTTTGCGAGTCATGGTTTTCTCTGGATAGATGCCCAGGAGTTGGGATTGCTGGATCAAATGGTAGTTCTGTGTTTACTTTTCTGAGGAGTCTCCATACTGTTTTCCACAGTGGTTGCACCAATTTACAATCCCACCAACAGTGGAATAGGGTTCCATTTTCTCCACACCCTCTCCAGCACTTACTGTCTGTAGACTTTTGGATGATGGCCATTCTGGCTGGTGTAAGGTGGCACCTCATCGTGCTTTTGATTTGCATGTCTCTAATGATGAGTGATGTTGAACATCTTTTCGTGTGTTTTTTGGCCATCTATATGTCTTCTCTGGAGAACTGTCTGTGTAGCTCTTCTGGCCATTTTTGGATGAGGTTGTTTGTTTTTTTTTGGTATGGAGCTGAAGAAGGTGTTTATAAATTTTGGAAATTAATGCCTTGTCAGTGGATTCACTGGCAAAGATTTTCTCCCATTCTGTGGGTTGTCTTTTTGTGTTGTTTAGGGTTTCCTTTGCTGTGCAGAAACTTTGAAGTTTGATTAGGTCCCATTTGTTTATTTTTGTTTTTACTGTCATTACTCTAAGAGGTGGAACTGAGAAGATGTTGCTGTCGTTTATGTCAGAGAGTGCTTGCCCTATGTTTTCCTCTAGGAGTTTGATAGTGTCTGGTCTTATTTCTTGGTCTTCAATCCATGTTGAGTTTATTTTTGTGTATGGTGTTAGGGAGTGTTCTAATTTCATTCTTTTCCCTGTGGCTGTCCAGTTTTCCCAGCACCACTTATTGAACAAGCTGTCCTCTCTCCGTTGTATATCCTTGCCTCCTTTGTCATAGATTAGTTGGCTATAAGTGCATGGGTTGAATTCTGGGCTTTCTCTCCTGTTCCACTGATCTGTATTTCCGTCTTTGTGCCAGTACCATATGGTTTTGATGACTGTTGCTTTGTAGTATAGTCTGAAGCCCGGGAGCCTGATTCCTCCAGCTCCATTTTTCTTTTTCAGGATGGCTTTGGCTAGTCTGGGTCTTTTGTGCTTCCAAACAAACTTTAAAATATTTTGTTCGAGTTCTGTGAAAAATGTCCTTGGTGGTTTGATAGGGATTGCATGGAATCTGTAGATTGCCTTAGGCAGTATGGTCATTTTGATAATATTAACTCTTCCAGTCCACGAGCACGGTATATCTTTCCATCCCTTTGCGTCATCTTTGATTTCTTTCATCAGGGTCTTCTAGTTTTCAGAGTACAGGTCTTTTGTCTCTTTAGGTAGGTTTACTCCGAGGTATCTTATTCTTTTAGATGCGATGGCAAACGGGATTGCTTCCCTAATTTCCTTTTCTGCTCTTTCATTGTTAGTGTATAGAAATGCCGTCAACTTCTGTGTATTAATTCTGAATCCTGCGACTTTGCTAAATTCATGGATGAGCTCTAACAGTTTTCTGGTAGAGTCTTTAGGGTTCTCTAGGTATAGCATCATGGCATCTGAAAACAGGGATAGTTTTACTTCTTCCTTTCCAATTTGGATTCCTTTTCTTTCTTTTACTTCTCTGATTGCCATGGCTAGGACTTCCAAAACTAGGTTGAACAGTAGCGGCAAGAGCAGACATCCTTGTCTTGTTCCTGATTTCAGCAGGAATTCTTTCACCTTTTCATCATTGAGAATGAGGTTCACTGTGGGTTTGTCATATATAGCCTTTACTATGTTGAGGTGGGTTCCCTCTATGCTGGCTTTCTGAAGGGTTTTTATCAGAAATGGGTGTTGGATTTTGTCAAAGGCTTTTTTTTTTTTTGCATCTATTGAGAGGATCATATGGTTTTTATTCTTCAGTTTGTTGATGTGGTGTATCACACTGATGGATTTGTGGATATTGAAGAACACTTGCATCCCTGGGATAAATCCCAGTTGATCATGATGTACAATCCTTTGAATGTATTGTTGGATGCGGTTTGCTAGTATTTTGTTGAGGATTTTTGCATCAATGTTCATCATTGACGTTGGCCTGCAGTTTTCTTTTTTTGTGGAATCTTTGTCTGGTTTTGGTACCAGGGTGATGGTGGCCTCATAAAATGAGTTTGGGAGTATCCCTTCCTCTGAAATATTTTGGAATAGTTTCAGAAGGAGAGGTGTTAGCTCTTCTGTAAAGGTTTGATAGAATTTGCCTGTGAAGCCATCTGGTCCTGGAGTTCTGTTTGTTGGAAGTTTTTTAAGCACCTTTTCAATTTCAGTTCTTGTGGTGGGTCCATTCATCTTTTCTATTTCATCTTGGTTTAGTCTTGGGAGATTGTACTTTTCTAAGAATTTGTCCATTGCTTCTAGGTTTTCCATTTTATTGGCATATAGTTGCATGTAGTAGTCTCTTATGATCCTTTGTATATCTCTGATGTCTGTTGTTACTTCTCCTTTTTCATTTCTCATTTTATTGATTTGAGTCCTCTGTCTTTTTTGCTTGATAAGTCTGGCTAGGGGGTTGTCAATTTTGTTGATCTTTTCAAAGAACCCGCTTTTCGTTTTATTGATCTTTTCTGTGGTTTTCTTTGTTTCTAGTTCATTGATTTCTGCTCTGATCTTTATGATTTCTTTCCTTCTACTAACTTTAGGTCTTGTCTGTCCTTCTCGCTCGAGCTGCTTTAGATGTAAAGTTAGCTTGTTTATTTGAGCTTTGTCTTGTTTCCTGAGGTGGGCTTGTATTGCTATGAACTTTCTTCTTAGAACGGCTTTTGCTGCATCCCATAGGTTTTGGAGTGTCATATCTTTGTTGTCATTTGGTTCTAGGTATTTTTTAATTTCCTCTTTGATTTCTTCAGTGATCCACTGGTTGTTTAGTAGCATGTTGTTGAGTCTCCACCTGTTTGTGTTTTTTGCAGTTTTGTTCTTGTTGTTGATTTCCAGTGGTATAGCGTTGTGGTCAGAAAATTGCTTGATGTGATTTCCATTTTCTTAAAGTTCCCGAGGTTTGATTTGTAGCCCAGGATGTGGTCAATCTTAGAGGATGTTCCATGTGCACTTGAGAAGAATGCGTACGCTGTTGCTTTTGGATGGAATGTGCTATAAATATCTGTTAAGTCCATCTGGTTTAATGCATCATTCAGGACCTGTGTTTCCTTATTGATTTTCTGTCTGGTTGATCTGTCCATTGCTGTAAGTGGGGTGTTAAAGTCCCCCACTATGATTGGGTGTTATTGTGTTATTGTCGATTTGTCGTTTTGAGGTTGTAAGCAGTTGCCTTATATATTGTGGTGATCCTGTGTTCGGTGCATAGATATTTAAAATTGTTATATCTTCTTCTTGGATTGATCCTTTGATCATTATGTAATGTCCTTCTTTGTCCCTTAAAATATTCTTCACTTTAAAGTCTATTTTGTCTGATCTGAGTATTGCTATTCCAGCTTTCTTTTGATTCCTGTTTGCATGAAATATTTTCTTCCATCCTCTCACTTTCAATGTGTATGTGTCCCTAGAAGTGAAGTGGGTCTCTTGAAGACAGCATATATAGGGGTCTTGTTTTTGCATCCACTCAGCCAGTCTATGTCTTTTGGTTGGGGCGTTTAGTCCATTCACATTTAAGGTAATTATTGAAACGTATGTTCTTATTGCCATTTATTAACAGTTTTCGATTTGTTTTTGTTACTCTTTTTTCTTCCTTTCTCTTGTTCTCTCCTCTTTTGGTTTGATGACTGTTTTTAGTGTTGTATTTGAGTTGATTTTTCTTGTGTGTGTATCAATTGTAGATTTTTAGTTTGCAGTTACTCTGTAATATTGATATGAGTCTATATATATATATATATATATATATATATATATATATACACAAGAGTGTTTTAAGTTGTTGGTTTCTTAATTGCAAATGCATCTCCAGTGTCCTGCATTTATACTCTCCTCTACTCATGCTTTCTGATTTTTGTGGTGTAATTGCACATGGATGATTTTTTATCTTTACTGTATATATACCTTTACCTTTGAGCCTTGTCATTTGTGATATTTTTGTTTCTGGTCATGGCCTTTTCTTTTCTGCCTGGAGAAGTTCCTTTCGTATTTGTTGTAAAGCTGGTTTAGTGTTTTAGAATTCTCTTAGCTTTTGGTTATCTGTGCAGCTTTTTTTTTGTCTTTTGCCTTTTTCTAGGCCTGCTCCTGTAGCACATGGAGGTTCCCAGGCCCGAGGTCTAATCGGAGCTGTTGTTGCCAGCCTATGCCAGAGCCACAGCAACACCAGATCCGAGCCGCATCTGCATCCTACACCACAGCTCATGGCAATGCCAGATCCTTTACCCACTGAGCAAGACCAGGGATCGAACCTGCAACCTCATGGTTCCTAGTCAGATTCATTAACCACTGAGTCACAATGGGAACTCCAGAAGAAAGGCTTCCCTCACCAGGGATCGAACCCAGCATGGCCATGAGATTGCCAAACCCTAACCTCTAGACCAGCAGGGAGCATCTATGAAGCTTTAAATTTCTCCTTCAAATCTGAAGGAGAACCTTGCTGGGTAAAGTAATCTTGGTTGGAGGTTTCTTCCTTTCATCACGTTGAGTATATCATGCCACTCCCTTCTGGCCTGCAAAGTTTCTGCTGAAAAATCTGCCGATAACCTTATTGCGGTTCCCTTGTATGTTATTTGTTTCTTTTCCCTAGCTACTTTCAAGATTTTCTCTTTGCCTTTAATTTTGGTCAGTTTGATTAGCATGTGTCTCAGGGTGTTCCTCCTTTGGATTTATTTTATATGGTACTTGTTGTGCTTCCTGGATTTGACTGAGTGGTTCCTTTCCCATGTTAGGGAAGTTTTCAGCTATCATCTCTTGGAATATTTTTTCTGTCCCCTTCTCTCTTTCTTCTCCTTCTGGCACCCCTACAATACAGATGTTGGTGTGTTTAATATTGTCCCAGAGTTCTCTGAGACTCTCTTCATTTGTTTTTAATCTTTTTTCTCTTTTCTGTTCTGAATCATGATTTCCACTAGTCTGTCCTCCACCTAGCTTATTCGTTCTACTGCCTCTTGTATTCTGCTGTTGGCTGCTTCTAATGAATTTTTTATTTCAGTGATTGTATTTTGCATCTCTTCTTGTTTAAGTTTTGTATCTTGTATCTCTTTGGTCAGTGTTTCTTGTAAATTATCCATCTTTGCCTCCAGTTTATTTCCAATGTCTTGCAACATCTTCGACATCAACAGTCTTAAGTCTTTTTCCTGGAGTCTGATAATCTGATCACTTATCTGATTTTCTGGGGTTTTTTTCTTTCTCCCACATCTGAGTTATAGTTCTCTGTATTTTCATTTTTATAGGTTTTTGGTGTGGTGACCTTTTTACAGATACTTGAGTTGTAGCCTCTCTTACTTCTGGTGTCTGCCCCCCTTGTGGCTAAGTTTGGTACAGGGGCTTGCTGTAGGCTTCTTTTTGGGAGAGTCTGGTGTTGCCCACTGGTAGGTGGAGCTGATTTCTATCCCTCTGGTAGGTGGGGCTTTGTCTCTGGGTGAGATTAGAGGTGGCTGTGTGCTGGGGGCAGTGTCTTTAGGCAGCCCATTTACTGACGGGTGGGCCTGTGATCCCACCTGGAGTGTTGTTTGCCCTGGGTCTTTTCAGTGCTGATGGGTGGGGCCAGATTTTCTCAAAATGACCATCTCCAGTGAAACGTACACTGATAAAAATTCCCAAGAGCTTTGCTTCCAAAGCCCCTTATCCCACCAGAAGCCATAGTCACCCCCTGTTTTTCCAAGAGATCCTCCAAGAAGTGCAGTCAGGTGTGATCCAGATTGCTATGAAGAGTTTGCTTTGCCCTGGGACCCAGTTCATGTGAAATTCTGTGTGTGCCTTTTATGAATGGGGTCTCTGTTTCCCCCAGTCCTGTCACTCCTGTCCACAACCCCTCTGGCCTTTAATGCCAGATGCCCCAAGGGCTCTTTCTCCAAATGCCAGATCCCCAGGTGTGCAGACTTCATGTGGGGCTTAGAACTTTCACTTCTGTAGGTGAGTCTCTGTGATACAGTTACTTTCCAGTCCATTGGACTTCCCACCCGGGAGGTATGGGGTTGCTTATATCACATAATCACCCCTCCTACCTCTTGGGTGGTCTCCTCTTTATCTTCTGGAGTGGGATATCTTTTTGAAAGATACCAGTCCATTTAGTTGAAGATTTCTCAGCATTTGGTTGTGATTTTGTTGTTTGTAGGAGAGATGTTGAACTTCAGTCCTTTTTTTCCACCATCTTAATCTCATCTGTAAACCGATTTTTATAACAATATTATCCAAAACAGCTGAAAGGTAAAAACAACCTACGTGTATATCAATAGATGGATAGATAAACAAAATGTGTTATATACATACAGTGGATGGTTATTCAGCCATGAGAGGAATGGAATCTTGGTGTATGGTGCAACATGGATAGACCCTAACAACATTATGTGAAATAAGCCAGACATAAAAAGATAAATATTGTATGATTCAACTTTTGCAAAATACCTTGAATAGGCAAATTCATTGAGACAGAAAGTAAAATAGAGGTTACTAGGGCTTAGGGAAGTGGGAAATGGAGTTATTGTTTAATGGTTATAGAGTTTATGCTAGAGAGGAAGAAAAAGTGGGACCATGACAGTGGTGATGGTTATATAACACTATGAATGTATTTAATGCCTCTGAGCTCTGTACTTACCAATGGTTAAAATGATAAATATTTTGTCATTTATACTTTACCAAAAAATTTTAAAGGGTGGTCTTAGACTTTGGTTGCCTTGAAGACCTTGAAGGGAGCATACACAAAACAACTTCAGAGGGACCTTCTCTCTGATTTTGAGTTGTGCAGATATATGGTTCCAGTGAAGGTAAACTCACAGTTTAAATTGCAGAACACACGAGGAAATATTTATCCCATGAGTTAGAATCAACATGCAAGAAAACAGATTATATCCCCAAGAATTTCAGCCAACACAACTAATTCTCAAGTGTAATAAAAGAAATAAGAAGACAATGGAATAATACCTTCAAGTTGATGAGAAAATATAACTGTAATCTGGAATTCTATCTCAGTTATATTTTCATGGTAGTGTAAAGATAAAATGAAGTTATTCTCATCAGTACATTCTGAAGCCTTCAAATTGTTAAAAGGAAGGATAAATATACTGCTTTAGTAAAGTATAAAATTAAGGAATCCTTTTTAAAATTTAAGGCTATTATTCTCAAGTTTTTTATCTCAGGATCCCTTACAAACTATCAAAGTTATTAAGCACCTCAAATAGATTTTATTTATAGAGTGTGGCATCTATCGATACTTACGATATTGGAAAATTTAAAATATTTATTAATTTATTTAAAGTAATAGCAACTTATCATGTGTTAACATAAATAATTTTATAGGGAGTTCCCCTCGTGGCTCAGTGGTTAACGAATCCGACTAGGAACCATGAGATTGCGGGTTCAGTCCCTGGCCTCGCTCAGTGGGTGAAGGATCCGGTGTTGCCATGAGTTGTGGTGTAGGTCACAGATGCGGCTCGGATCCCACGTTGCTGCGGCTCTGGCATAGGCCAGCGGCTATAGCTCCGATTAGACCCCTGGCCTGGGAACCTCCATATACTATGGTGTGGCCCTAAAAAGACAAAAAATAATAATAATAATTTGTATAAAAACAACTGTATTTTCCAAGACAAAAAAAATGTTCATTGAGAAGAATGGCTTTGTTTTTGTATTTTTACAAATCTCTTCACTGTCTGGCTTTACTCTCTGGGTGGATTTACAGATCTGCTTCTGCATTCAATCTCATGTAGTATCACACACTATCCAGCCTCTGGAAAAGCACAGTACACTCGTGAAAGAATGAGAATGACAGAAACTGATAATATTTTAATATTAATTAAAAAGAGTTTCTCAGAAAACAGACACATAGACCAGTGGAACAGAATCTAGAGCCAAAAAAAATTAACCCACACATACTGGGTCAACTAATATTTAACGAAGCAACCAAGAATACTTAATGGGGACAGTCTCTTTAATAAATGGTATTGGAAAAACTGTATTTTACATGCAAAAAAATTGGACCCCTATCTTATGTAATTCACAAAAATTAACTCAAAATGAAGTAAGAAGTAAAATGTAAGACCTGAAACTGTAAAAATTCTAGAAGAAAACATAGGGGATAAGCTCCTTGATATTGGTCTTAGCAATGAATTGTTTTGACACAAAAAGCTCAAGCATTGAAAGTAAAAGTCAAAAGTTGGGACTATATCAAACCAAAAAGCTTCTGCACTACAGAAGAAACAATCAAAATGAAAAGGCAACCAGCAGAATGGAGGACAATATTTGCAAACCATACATCTGATGAGGGGTTTATTTCCACAACATACAAGCAACTCATACAATTCAATAACAAGAAAGAAAACAACAAAACAAAAAAACCAATCTGATTTAAAAATTGACAGTGAATCTGGATAGTCATTTTTTTCCAAAGGCAGACAAGTGGCTAGGTACTTGGAAGAATGTTCAACATCATTAATCATCAGGAACATGCCATCAAAAATGCATTGAGATATCACCTCACACCTCTTAGAATGGCTGTTATCAAAAAGACAAGTGATAATACACGCTGGTGAAGATGTGGTGTGGAGAAAAAGGAATCTTATTCACTATTGGTAGAGGGAGATATAAGTTGGTACAGCCGTTATGGGAGGCCTCCACTGTGGAGGTTCCTCAAAAAATCTTAAAATAGAACTACCACATGATCTAGCAGTTTCACCTCTGGGTATTTATTTGAAGAAAATGGAAGTACCATCTCAGATATCTGCACCCCTGTGTTTATTGGAGCATTTTTCACAATTATTTAATAGCTTTTCACAGTTAATCCCAATTTGCAGAAACAACCTAAATGTCCATAAATGGACAAATGGATAAATAAAATTGAAAATGTGGTATACATATACAGTGGAATATTATTCAGCAGTAAAAAAGGAGATCTTGACACTGGCAACAGAGATGAACCTTGAAGGTGTTGTGTTAAGTGAAATAATTCAGACCAAGAAAGACAAATACTGTAATGAGGTCACTTATATGTGGCATCCAAAAAAAGCTAAATTCATAGAAACAGAGTAGAGTGGTGGTTGCCAAGAGCTAGGAGTTAAAGGAAATGAGGAAATGTTGGTTAAAGGGTATGAACTTCCAGTTATAAATTGGAAAAAAATAACACTTTAATAATATTGAAGTTTCCAATTAATGGATATATATTTCTCTTTTAGTTCAAGTGCTCTTTAATTTTTTCTCAGCTGTGATTTGTAGTTTGTAGTGAAGTGCTCTTGTACATATTTTATTAAGTCTGTATCTAAGTATCTTATTTTTATGTTGTTTATGTTATTGTATATGATGGCTTTAAATTTCATTTTCTAAGTACTTATTGCTAAAATCTAGAAAAATAATTGATTTTTTAATTTTACTTGGTGTCCTGTAAACTTGCTAAATTTACTTAATTTAGTTCTAGAAGTTATTTTGTAGTTTCTTTGGTATTTTCTGTATAAACTATTATATGTAAATAAGAGTTTTAGTTTTTTTCTTTCTAATATCTTTACTTGTTCTTTGTATTGTTTCATTGGCTAGGACCTCAAGGAAGATATTGAATGGAACTGCTGAGTGTGGACATTGTTGCTTTTTCATAGTCTTAAGAAGAAAGCATTCAGTGATTTACATAAATGTAATTTAACTCTAGGTTTTCTACAAATACCTCTTATCAAAGTCTACTCCTAATGTGTTTATTTTGTCATGAAGAGGCATTGATTATTTTTCAAATGCTTTTTCTGCACCTTGTGAGATTATCTTTGAGATTATTATTTTCCCTTCTCATGTTTATGTGGTTAATGGTATTAACTGATTTTCTAATGTTGAACAGCCTTACTTCCTGTGAAAAATTTCACTTGGTTATGATGTATTTTCTTTTTTTATACATTGCCAGATTTACATTACTCATATTTTGTTGGGGACTTTTGTGTCTATGTTCATGAGAGATACTGATATATAATTTTTTTTGGCAATGCTCTTAATCTGGTTTTTATATCAAGCTTTTCCTAACTTCATAAAATGATGTGGACAGTGTTTCTTCTCTTTCTATTTTATGAAAAAAATTGTATAGAATTAGTATTATTCCTTATATGCTAATAGAATTCACCAGAGGATCTAGATTGGCTTGGAATTTTCCTTGAGGGAAAGCTTCTAATTACAAATTGAAAGAAATATTGTGATACTCAGATTTTCTAACTTCTTGTATCTGTTTTGGCAATTTGTTTCCTCCTCCCCTCAAAATTTTTTTGTTGCATTTCACCCGAGTTGTGAAATTTCTTGCATGTCACCCCAGTTTTTTCAGCATAAAATTTTCAATTTTTACCTTTTTCATATTTAATGTCTGCAGTTTCCCTAGTGATCCCCTCTTTCATTCATTTTTTTCTTTCTTTCTTTCTTTTTAGGACTGCACTCATGGCATTTGGATGTTCCCAGGCTAGGGGTAAAATCAGAGCTGCAGCTGCCAGCCACAGCCACAGCAAAGTAGAATCTGAACTGCATTTGCGACCTTCACCACAGCTCATGGCAGCGCTGGATCCTTAACCCACTGAGCCAGGCCAGGGATCGAACCTGCATCCTCATGGATACTAGTCAGGGTGGTTACTGCTGAGCCACAGTGGGAACTCCCATTTTTCATTCTTAATATTACTACTATTTTTTCATTCTTATTCTTGCTTAGTCTAGTTATGGGATTATTAGTTTTAATAGTCTTTTCAAAAAATCAACTTTTGGCTTTGTTGATTATATCTAGTGTTTCTTTGTATGTTGTTTCATTGATTTTTGTCTTTATATATATTATTTTTTCTCTTTTGTTTATTTGCATTTAACTTAATCTTTTCATAGCTAAAGTTGAAGTTAAGGTCTTTTCTCCAAATATAGAGCTATAAATTTCCCTTTAAGCACCACTTTGGTGGTACCACACAAATTCGGGCCTCTTGTGCTTTCATTATCATTTAGTTAAAAGTATCTCCTAATTATTCTGTTTCCTTTTGGAACAACGGATTATGTAGAAATGTATTGCTTAATTTTCAAATATTTTGATATTTTTACAATAGCTTTGTGTTCATTGATTTTCAGTTTAATTTTGTTATATTTAGAGAACATACATTGCATGATTTTAATCCTGTTATATTTTTTGAGACTTTTTTTTTGCTCAGTACATGACCTTTCTTGGTGAATATTATACATGCACTTTAAAAGATTATGTATTCGCTAGGTGCTGGGTAGAATATTCCATAAGTATAATCAGGTATATTAAATTAATTGATAATGTTCTTCAAGTCCTTTATATTATTCCTGATTTTTCAGTTTATTTAGTTACTGAGAGGGGAGTGTTAAAATATCCAACTATAATTGTGGCTTTGTCAGTTCTTCCCTTTAATTTTTTTTAGTTTTATTCTTCATGTAGTTAGAAACCCTGTTATTAGGTACACTTGAAGAGGACTATAACTTATTGATAACTGACTCTTTAGAATCTTGAAATGTACTATTTTAAAGTACATTTAACTCTTCCTCTGTTTATAATGACTGTTTTAAAGACCTTACTTTCCAATTTCAACATCTGTGTCATCTCTGAGGTTTTTTTTTTTTTTTTTGGTCTATTGTTTTTCATGACTATGTGTTATATTTTCTTGTTTTCACACATCTGGTCATTTTTGATAGTCTTCAGGGAATTTGTAGGTACTATGTTATTAAGGATCTAGATTTTTTTTGTTTTTCTGTAAAGATCACTGAGTTTTGTACTAATGGACAGTTAGTGTACTAGAGGATCACTTTGACCTGTTGAGGTTTGATTTATGACTTTGTTTGGTTGTACTTACAATGGCCTTGGTATAACCCTTCTGAAGCATATCCTTTTTAGGCTCTCAACTGAATGCCCAGAATGTTTCGCAAGTTCTCTCCACTGTGGATGATTGGAACTCCAATTTTTCCTAGCAATATATTATCCCCAGAATCATTATTCAAAAACTTATAGTCACTCGGTAATTGTTCTGTTCTAGTACTTATAAAATTTTTCCTTCTACATAGTATAAAGTAATATTTGGCCCAGTTTCTTGATGTAATCCTGTGAAGATTTCTGTTGTTCTTTTCTGAACATCTTCCTCTCTGATATATTCCCAGCAAATTTCAGTTATCTCAGTAGTCCCAAACACTGATTTCTGTTTCCTCCAGTCAATATGATTACTGCTTTCTTTTTAGACTCAACTTGCTTCCACTTCACTTGGGAAAGAGGACTCCCCAGGGGAAAATCAGAGTGAATGTGTAGCTTACCTCATCCATTTCTCTCCTCTGAAGGATTGCATCACATCCAGGGCTTTTTGATGTACAGTACTTAAAAACTATTGCTTTACGTAATTTTTCCAGTGCTGTAGTTGTTTATGGCTATATTCTATCATGACCAATTCCACACAGACTTTAAAAAAGTGTCCCTAGTACACCTTAAGTCTTTCTTAAAAATGTTGAGGGACTATAGTATAATTTTTGGAAGTGATTTATCAAAATAATATATGTCTACTAACTTTCCTTTATATATATCACCTGTGAAATATTCTAGTTTGAAAAGAAAGCAACTGAAGTTCTTGTCATGATGCAGCGGAAATGAATCTAACTAGGAACTGTGAGGTTTCAGGTTCAGTCCCTGGCCTCACTCAGTGGGTTAAGGATCTGGTGTTGCCATAAGCTGTGGTGTAAGTTTCAGATGTAGCTTGGATCTGGCATTGCTGTGGCTGTGGTATAGGCTGGCAGCAACAGCTGTGATTTGACCCCTAGCCTGGGAACCTCCATATGCCATGGGTGCGGCCCTCAAAAGACAAAAAAAAAAAAAAAAAGCAACAAATAACAAAAATCTCTCTAATATATACATAATTTACTTTGTTTTTGTCAAGTCCTCCTCCTCATCATCACTTTCACTCTCTCCCATAATTTAACTTATTTATTCTCCACCTCTTGAATTATTTTCTCAGTGTTTGTCCAATTTGTTTCTGTCCATACTCACTCAGGGACATTAACCCTAGGTATTTATGTCATTAGGAGCTCTTTGCTATTCTTTACAGATAGTTTAATTTGCATTTAAAAATATATCTAACACAAGTTACATTGTTTATAGTATAGTGTGACAGTTTTTGTTAACATTTTTATTATAATATTTGCTTTGTCTTCTTAGTGATAGTTAAAAACCATAGCTATTGTGATAGATGCTCTGAATCTAAACAAGTTGAAACCTAATTTACAAATGTTCTGATAGTTATATCGAAGTGTACTGCATCCCTTGCTTTACAATTTCTTCTAGAAGATGGCAGAGTAGAAGGACTTAAGCTCACCTTCTCTCAAAAGAACACCAATATGATAACTAACTGCTCAACAACCATCAACAAAATAGACAGGAAATTACCAAAAAAGATATCCTACACCCAAAGACAAAGAAGAAGCAACATGGAGACAGTAGGAGGGGAGCTTTCGTGATATAAGTAATCCCACACCCCCCAGGTGGGTGACCCCCTGGAGGCTGCCATTTTGGGAAAATCTGACCCCACCTCTGACCAAACAACAAATGGATGAGAACACAGCCCCATCCATCAGCAAACAGGCTAAAGTCTTCCCAGGCACACAGCCACTGCTAATAAAACACAGAGACAAAGACCAGAGGGATCCCACCAGAGAGGTAGGTCTCAACTTGACCTACTGGTGGCTAGGTACCAGTCCCTCCCATCAGGAAGCCTGCCACAAGGCCCTGTATTAATTTCACCCACAAGGGGCACACCTCAGAAGCAAGAGAGATGACAGCCCTGTAGCCTGCAAAAAGGAGACCACACAAAAAGCTATACAAAATGAAAAGACAGAGGTGTATGAACGTGATGAAGGAACAGGACAAAACCCAGAAGAACAGCTAAGTGAACTGGAAAAGACTTTAAGGTAATGAAAGCAAATATCCAAATTCTCAGGAAAAGAAAAAACTTGGAGGCAAAGATAGATAAATTATAAGAAACATTGAGAAAAGAAATAATTTTAAGATTAAAACAAGAAGAGATGCAAAATACGGTAACCCAAATAAAAAAGTTCACTAGAAGGAACCAATAGCAGAATGCAGGAGGCAGAAGAATGAATAAATGAGGTAGAAGACAGACTAATGTGGATCAGAATAAATAAAAAAGAATGAAAATAAATGAGGGCAGTCTAAGAGAACTCTGGAACAACTTTAAATGCACCAACATTTGTATTATAGGGGTGCCAGAGGAGAAGAGAGAAAGGGCTGGAGAAAATATTTAAAGAAATAATATTTTCTTTAATAAATAAAAAATTTCCCTACAGAATCACTCACTCCAATCCAGGTAGCAAAACAAATGAATACTGTATAGAATAAACCCAAGGAGGAACACCTCAGGCACATATTAATCAAACTGACTGAAATTAAAGACAGAGAAAATATTGAAAGCAGCTAGGGAAAAGCAACAAAGGAATCCCAATAAGGTTATTAGCTTTTTTTTTTTTTTTTGGCAGAAACTCTGCAGATGAGAATACTGCATGAAATACTTAAAGTGATGAAAAGAAAAAACCTCCAAGATTACTCTACCCAGCAAGACTCTCATTTGGATTTGAAGGAGAAATCAATAGCCTCACAGACAAGCAAAAGCTGAGAGAACTCAGCTATTAAACCAGCTTTACAGCAGATACTAAAGAAACTTCTCTAGGTGAAAAAGAAAATGCCACAGCTAAAAACAAGAAAATTATAAATGAGAAGCCTCACTAGTAAAGGCAATCATAGAAGTTCCCATCATGGCACAGCACAAGTGAATCCAACTAGGAACCATGAGGTCGTGGGTTTGATACCTGGCCTCGCTTCATGGGTTAAGGATCTGGCATTGCGTGAGCTGTGGTGTAGGTCGTAGACATGGCTCAGATCTGGCATTGCTGTGGCTGTGGCATAGGCCGGCAGCAATATCTCCGATTGACCCCTTGCCTGATAACCTCCATATGCCACAGGTGCAGCCCTAAAAATACAAAAGACAAAAAATAAAATAAAATAAAGGCAAAAATATAGTAAAGGTAGGAAATCATCCATATATAATATGCTACCAAAGCCAGCAATAATGAGAAGTGGAGGGTACAAATTCAGGATACCAGAGATACATTGGAATTAAGAGACCAGCAACTTAAAACAATTTTGTGTGTGTGTGTGCGTGTATGTATAAATAAATTCCTATATCCAAACGTCATGGTAACCACAACCCAAAAATCTTACAGTAGATACACACACAAGTAAGAAAAATCAGTCCAGACACAATACTAAAGATAGTCATCAAAGCATAAGAGAAAAGAATAAGAGGAAAAGAGAGTGAAAAAGACCAACAAAAACAAATCCAAAACAATAAATAAAGTGGCAATAAGAACATCCATACCTTTAATTATCTTATGTAAATGGACTAAATGCTCCAAAGGAAAGACAGAGACTGATGGGATGGATACAAGAACAAGATCCATATATATGCTATCTACAAGAGACCCACTTCGTTTCTAGGGACATACAAGCTGCAAGTAAGAGGATGGAAGAAGATATCCCATGCTAGTGGAAATAAAAAGAAAGCTGGAGTAGCAATACTCATATCAGATAAATTTAACTTTAACATAAAGATGGTTACAAGAGACAGTGACATTACATAATCATCAAGGGATCAATCCAAAAGGAAGATATAACAATTGTAAATATATATTCACCCAACATAGGAGCACCTCAATAAATAAGTTAACTGGTAACAGCCATCAAAAGAGAAATTGACAGTAATACAATAATGGTGGTGGACATTAAACATCCCACTTACAGCATTGGAGAGTTGATCCAGACAGAAAATCAAAAAGGAAACAGAGGCCTTAAACTAGATGGACTTAATAGATATTTATAGAATATTCTATCTAATTACAGCAGTATACACATTCCTCAAGCACACATGGAACAGACTTTAGGATAGATCATATTCTGGGCCACAAATCAAGCTTTGGTAAATTTAAGAAAATTGAAGTCATATCAAGCATCTTTTCCAATCATGATATCATAAGACCAGAAATCAACAAGGGAAAAAAAACTGCAAAAACACAAACACATGGAAACTAATCAATATGCTACTAAACAACTAATGTATCACTAAAGAAATCAAAGAGGAAATTAGAAAGTACCTAGAGACAAATGACAACAAATAGATAGCAATCCAATACCTACAAGGTGCAGCAAAAACTGTTCTAAGAAGGAAATTTATAGCAATTGAGCCTACCTTAAGAAACAAGAAAAATCTCAAATAACCTAATCTTACACTTAACTAGAGAAAGAAGACCACCCCCCCCAAGGTTAGTAGAAGGAAATACAGCATAAAAGTCAGAGCAGAAGTAAATGAAATAGAAATGAAGAAAACCATAGAAAAAGATCAGTGAAACTAAAAGCTGGTTCTTTGAAAAGATCCACCAAATTTATAAACCCTTAGCCATACTCATTAAGAAAAAAAGGGGAGTTCCTGTTATGGCTCAACAGGTTACAGACCTGACAAGTGTCCATGAAAATGCAGGTTCAATCCCTGGCCTTGTTCACTGGGTTAAGGATCCAGCATTACTCTGAGCTGTGGTGTAGGTTGCAGATGTGGCTTGGATGTGGCATTGCTGTAGCTGTGGCTGGCAACTGCAGCCCCAGTTCGACCCCAGCCTATGAACTTCCACATGCTCTTAAGTGTGGCCCTACAAAACAAAAGAAATGAAAAAGAAAAGAAAAACAACAAGAGAAAAAGAAGGGAGAGGATTCAAATCAGTAAAATTAGAAATGAAAAAGAAGTTACAGTGGACATCACAGAAATACAAAAGAGCGTGAGGGATTACTGCAAGCAGATATATGCCGATAAAATGGATGGCCTAGAAGAAATGAACAAATTCTTGGAAAGGTACAATCTTACAAGGCTAAACCAGGAAGAAATAGAAGATATGAGTGGTACAGTCACAAGTACTGAAATTGAAACTATGATTTATAAACTTCCAACAAACAAAAGTCAGATCAGATGGCTTCACAGGTGAATTCTATCCAATATTTACAGAGGAGTTAACACCTGTCATTTGTTTGAAACTCTTCTCAAAAAAAAAAAATGCTGAGAAAGGAACACTCCCAAACTCATGCTATGACGATGCTATCACTCTGGTACCAAAACTGGAAAAAGGTATCACACACAAAAAAATAAAATTACAGGCCAGTATTACTGATGAACATAGATGCAAAATTCCTCAACAAAATTCTAGCAAACCAAGTCCAACAACACATTAAAAGAATCATACACCATGATCAAGTCGGATTTATCCCAGGGATGCAAGGATTTTTCAATATCCGCAAATCAATTAGAGTGATACACCATGTTAATGAACTGAAGAATAAAAATCATATGATATCAGTAGATGCAGAAAAAACTTTTGACAAAATCCGACATGTATTTCTGATAAAAAACCCTTCAGAAGGTGGGCATAGAGGGAACCTACCTCAACATAACAAAGGCCATATATTAGAAACCCACAGCTAACATCATTCTCAATAGTGGGAAACCTAACAGAATTCCCACTAAGATCAGAAAAGAGATAAGGATGTTCACTCTAGCCACTTTTATTCAACGTGGTTTTGAAAATCCTAGCCATGGCAGTCACAGAAGTAAAACAAGTAAAAGGAATCTGAATTGGAAAGGAGGAAGTAAAAAACTATCACTGTTTGTAGATGACATGATACCATATATAGAAAATTCTTAAGACACTGCCAGAAAACTTTTAGAGTTCATCAGTGAATGTGGTAAATTTGCAGGATACAAAATTAACGCACAGAAATTATTGCATTTCTATATACTAACAATGAAAGATCAGAAAGAAAAAATAGGGAAACCATCCCATGTACTAGAGAAAGAATAACATACTTAGGAATAAACCTACCTAAAAGATGAAAGATCCATGCTCTGAAAACTATAATACACTAATGAAAGAAAACAAAGATGATATAAACAGATGGAAAGTTATACTGTGCTCTTGGATTAGAAGAATCGATATTGTCAAAATGACTATACTGCCCAAAGCAATCTACAGGTTGAACCAAATCCTAGAATTACCACTGACATTTTACATAGAACTAGAGCAAAAAAAAATTAAAATTCATATGGAAACACAAAAGACTCCAAATAGCCAAAGCATTTCTGAGAAAGAAAAATGAAGCAGGAAGAATCAGGCTCCCTGACTTCAGACTATACTATAAAGATCCAGTCATCAAAACAGTATGGTATTTGGCACAAAAACAGTAATATAGATCAATGGAACAGGATAGAAAGCCCAGAAATAAACCTACTCACCTATGATCAACTTATCTATGACAAATGAAGCAATAATATAGAATGGAGAAAAGACTCACTCTCTTTTTTTAGACAGTCTCTTTAATATGTGGTACTGGGAAAACTGGACAGCTACATGCAAAAGAATGAAATTAGAACACTCTCTATCACCATACACAAAAGTAAACTCAACGTGGATTGAAGACCTAAATATAAAATAGGAAACTATAAAGCTCTTAGAGAAAAACATATGCTGAACACTGTCTGACATAAACCACAGCATTATCTTCTCAGATCCACCTCCTAGAGTAGTGAAAATAAAAAGAAAACAGATGGGACCTAATTAAATCTAAAATTTTTTGCACAGCAAAGGAAACCAACAAAACACAAAAAGACATCCCACATAATGTGAAAACATACTTGCATATGAAGTGACTGATAAGGGATCAACCTCCGAAATATGCAAACACCTTCTGCAGCTCAGTTAAAAAAACCCAAATCCAAAAATGTACAGAAGATCTAAATATACCTTTTCCCAAAAAAGACATACAAATGGCCAAAATACACAAAAAAAGATGCTAAACATTGCTAATGATTAGAGAAATGCAGATCAAAACTACTGTGAGTTACTACCTTATACCAGCCAGAATGTCCATCATCAAAAAGTCTACAATCAATAAATTCTGGAGAGGGTACAGAGAAAAGAGAACCCTTTTACATTGTTAGTGGGAATGTAAATTGGTGCAACCACTATGGAAACCAGCATGGAGTTTCCTCAAAAAACTAAGAATAGAACTTCCATAAGATCCAGCAATCCTATTCCTAGGCATCTATCCAGAGAAAACCTTAATTCAAAAGGATACATGTGCCCCAGTGTTCCTTGCAGCACTGTTTATGATAGCCAGGATATGGAAGCAATATAAATGCCTACTGACATAGGAATGGATCAAGGAGATGTGCTACATACATACAATGGAATATTATTCAGCCATAAAAAAGAACAAAATAATGCCATTTGTAGCAACATGGATAGATCTAGGGATTATCATACTAAGTGATGGTAGTTGGATTGTGAAAGACAAACACTGTATGATATCATTTAGATGTAGAATCTAAAAAAAGTATGTAAATGAACTTATTTTCAGAACAGGGGTGGGGTATACCTGTGTGGCATGTGGAAATTCTTGGGCCAGGGATCAAATCTGCACCACAGCAAAAACCTGAGCTGCTGCAGTGGCAACACCAGTTCCTAAACCTGCTACACCACAGGAGAACTCCTTTAGCACATTTTTTAAACAAGATTAAATAATTCTATTGTTAAACTGACCTGAAGAAACTACTGACAGAGAAAAATAAGCAAAACGTATATATGAAACTTTCTTCTTATAGGACAAGTATAGATAGAAGAAAGTGAAACATATTTGTTCAGTCCATTTACCATTTCTCAATATGAGCTAACCCATTTGCATATAATGCTGTTAATATTTTAAATTTCTGTACTTAATTATTTTTATACTTTCTGTGTTTGTTTTTCCTTTCATTAATAAATAGTTATTCCTCCAAGTGTGAACCTTTTAATGTTTAATTTCATTTGTATCACTGCTTGTATCAGTAAGGAGCCTGATTTTGATTATCTAATTTCTTTATTCTCTATGTAGGAGGGAAATTACCCCCATATATTAAGCGTGCTGTAGATTTAGTAAAAACATCATTCCCAGCAATTCTTGAGAAATAATAATTGAGAGATCCTAAAAGTAAATTGAGTGAATTAAAACACCTGTGGGTCATTTGGCACAGGTAGCAACTGTCATGTTAACTTCGACTTTCTTAGGTAATGGAACTGGTTACCTAATACTTTTAAAATTACAAGTGGAATACTGTTTGGTCTTCTAAAATATTTAAGACAGTGATGAAAGGCAAATGGTTACTTGGCTGACTTCTTAGTTGTTCAGTGCGGTATATGGTGTTTTGTGATGAGGACACACTAATAAGGATCTTCTATCAAGATTGGCTCAGTCAGTGCAGTTAGAGGATGTGAGATGGAGAGATGAGAGCCTAAGCCACATGTTCAGCTATACTCAGTATCCTTTAGTGACTGTGGAATTAGGAAGTTCTGGAAAGAACTACCATTTATTTTACATTTAGGACTTATATAGGTTAGTCTACTTGCCTTGACCTCTATTTTTGAGAATTTATAAAAATATCAACAATTGCTATTAAATATGATTTTAAAAACTTGAAGCAAATAATCAGTTTTCTGGATCAGGATATTATGGTTATGGTTGTTAACTAAAAATCTGAAACAATGGAGAGTCAGTCCCTTGTGGAGGCTGAATCTCCTTTCACATGACCTATTATTAGAGTAGGAGTGGGGGTACGTAATTATAAAGAGTAATATGCAGGTCTAAAGACCTGCACCCCTGGAACAAGCATTCATTTTGGGCTATTCCCAGCCCAGTTCCCAGACTCTTGTGCAGAGTCTAGCCACTGGTCTAAAGGAAATAAATAAATACTTATTTGAAGTAAATATTAATTTCAGTAGAAACAGCATAACCAGGGACACATATTATCCTATAAAAGTCCATGCAAAGAACTTCTGCAAAATCCTTTGAGAATAATTAGATGAGAAACTATGACTTTTTGTATTTAATCCATGCCAAGATCATACAGTCTTGGGGAGCAAAGAGTGGCATGTGTGTTTTTATTCCTGCCTCCCACAAACATGGCAGGTATTGCTACTCAGTTTTTTCCCACACACAGTTTTTCAGGCAGCAAATTCAAAAAAACCAGAGAGCCCTGCAAATTAAAATTTTCTGTTTCTGATTTCTAGTCCAGTGAAATTGATGCTGAAATTGGATGACCCTAGGATGGACTTAACATAAATTTACTGAGAAATTATTAAAATACTTTGTATGGTTCCATGAGATTACAGTGAGGCATACAATATGATGTATACCCTTGAAGAACTTTGAATCTTGTGGAAGAGACAAGACACAAACTATGATCCTGAGATATTAAGTGACAATTGGGCTAGAGCGTCCTGTAGGAAGTGTAGCTGAGAGAAAAGAGCCAGAAAATGTGAAAGATTTGAGGAAACAAGTTGCAATGGTCAGAAAAGTTGGCTAAGGGATGGGGGAATAGGGAAGTAAGAAGGTAAGATCCGGAGTGGAAGAGAATTGCCAGGAAGGGCTCCAGGGTTAGTGATCACTGAACCCGAACAGCAGGTGTTTGCTCCATTTTGGATTATCTGCTGAATGTATTGGTGCCTGGCATTAGAAAACAGGATTATTGGGGTCAGTTGCCTCAGTGTTTCTGTAATGCCTAATAATATAAGGAATGTATTTGGATTATTGGAAGCTGTTTTTTTTAATGGAGAACAGTGAAATCAAACCCATTCTTAAATATAAAGTTTTATAAGATTGAGGAACAGAGCATTTTTATACTACTGAATTGGTTACTAGACATAAAAAGGTACCTTTGTAAAAATATACTGTGTAATTAAGTATTTAATGGATAGCCTTTCTGTGTGTCTTTTACAATGTAAATCAGTGAACTATTTTAACTATTTATGAGAGAAAACTAGTAGTTCTTCCTATAATTTGTAGAAATGACTCTGCCATGGAACTCTTCATGAAATTATCTTCTCATTTTTTTCCCTAGCACATTCTGCTTATGCAAGTGATAACATTATAAATGCTCCATTTAATATGCTGCATATGCACTTTTATTTCAGTTCAGGTGATTAAATTTATCGAAAGTGGCTATGTTAATTTATGATAGCTCTAAAGAACTAAAGTTATTTAATATTATATCCAAAGATATTCATTGTGTAAATGTGCCAAAGTCAGTGTCTTTTTTTGTTGACCTTAAGTTTGCACAAGTCCTGTTTATTAATTGGTATCTCCAACTAATGTTACATTTTCCGAGAAATGTACAGTGTCTAATATGCAACTGGATATAATCTTCAAAAGGGATTACTTGGATCATACTCTGTTTGAAAAGGAAATTTCTCCCAATATAACCAAGGGTTTCCTTTTATTTAGTTTTAAAATAGTCGAAAACATGGAGTAGTGGATGACTCATATTTCAACAGATTTTCAAACTGGGGTCTCAGAGCTTAAATACTGTTACCGGGATTGCAGATGGTCGGTCTATATGACACAGCCTATCAAATTACTGATTCTTATATGGGCAGATGGCAGATGGGGCTGACAAAAGCTCACTTTTCAAGTTATGAGAGAGAGAGAGAGAAAGAAAAACTGTGTGTGTGTGTCTATTTTTATAACTGCTGAACAAAGATCTTTTTACTCTGAAAGGCAAAAATAATTGTATATGTTACCTAAGCCATATTTTTCAACAAAATACGGAGGACTAACTCTTGAGTTTTGGAGTTATGCATGAAAAGAATACTTTACCTGGTCAAAACAAAACGAAACAAAAAATTTGTGAGGCTGCTAATTTACCTAAACTATGGTCTAAATTTTCTATAAAAAACAAAAAAGCAAACAATGGTGAGTGAGCATCTGAAATAGCTGAAGGATGATTCAGTTGGTAAAAAAAAATAATTGTGTAAATGTGCCAAAGTCAGTGTCTTTGTTTGTTGACCATAAGTTTTCACGAATCCTGTTTATTAATTGGTATCTCCATTTTAATTAATTAGCATTAATTTTTACTTTTCAAAAATGGAGAATTCTTCATTACAAAATATAGTTTGTAAATTAAAAATAATAATTGGCATCTTTTCATTTGTAAGAATATAAAATATCCTTTTTTTAACTTCCTGTTCTCTCTTTTTTTTAAAAAAAGATGCAATTCTTTATTCATCTTGAGCTCATCTCTTCTGAGAAATAAATGAAAGACTTGCAAAGAATTGTTTGTTTCAGTACAGCCCTTGAAGAAGTTGTGCTCCTTTGCTGTATCTGTGCTGGACACAGTTGTTTCATTAATTCCTGGAGCTGGTTGAGCTTCTGGAAAGCCTCAACTATTTTCCTTTTAAAATTATTCTGTCATTTGACAAATGTCAATCATTGAGAGGTTTTTTTTCCCTTTCTTTCTTCTGACCTAAGATGCGGTAAACAAGCAGACAAATTTCCCATCTAATTTCTGGTGAAACCTGTCCCAGAGAACAACATACTTTGAGAAGAAAATGAGTTGGCCCTTGGCTGGAGGCCTGATGTGAGTGAACTATCAGTCTCCTCTGGAGATGGAAGACAGCCACATATTTGGTGGGGAATGCTCATTTAACTGACAGAGCAGGCAATTGGCAGAGCAGGCCCAGTGCATCTGGTGCATTATTAAGTGTCAAGATGACAAGCAGGTCATAATTAAGCTTGTACTTAACAGCTCATTGCCTTGAGTAATGATAACTATGATTTTCTAAAGGTACCCTCCTATCTTTTCTCTCATGTCCTCACAGTAATTTGATGATGTCAGAGTTGTCATCACTAGGAAAATTTATTAGCCTTCTCCTTAATTAAAACTTTCCCTGTAGACTTCACATTAACATTTTTATGTTTTCCATTTTGAAAAACTACTTCATTTGCTCTTTGGAGACAAATCACTGTATAAATCCCTAAATACAAATAAATAAGTCAGCCTAATTACATGTTAGTTGTAAGGCAATTACTTCATTTATATACATCTGTTCAAAAGGAGCAAGAAAATTATTAGAGACTAGATGAATACTGTATTTTGATACAAACACTAAAACGAATTATGAGATGAAATGACATGGTGTTGTGTAAAATCTATATTATGTATGCCATCTGATATTTTTACATATAGATTGTTTCTGTTACAAGTGAAAGAGAAAAGAGTGTACTTAGCAGATTATTAGAAATATTTTTATAAAACTAATGTGTCCTAACTTATTTTTAAAAGGGTAAGATTTGAGTCAGAGTTAAATAATGAGGAATTAGAATTTCATATTCAAGGGAAATAAAATGTACAAGTCTGATTAAACAAGAAACCAACACACATGAAAACATCTGTAGCTGTCAGAGAGTGATTTTTATATATGGCAATTAGTCTCTGACCAACTGCACAATGAAAAACTGGGTTCTGTGAACTTACTGTATGTAAATTTCCCATGATTTTTCAGGGAAAGGTTATTGTTCCATGCATACCATAAAAGACAAAGCTTTAGAGAGTAGATACATCAGGGCTGTGGACCTTACATTTCTGAACAATCCAGTAGGCAAATAATATACAGCAGTTAATATAGTTATTTTTTACTATTATCATTATTGTTCTGCTGTTGTTATTGTTTGGTTCAAACTCTAGTGAAGCTCCTCCTTCTATAGTCAAGTAGTGTATTTGCTCTGGAACAGTACGAATTAAGTAAGCATGAGACACAGAAAACTGAATAGAAACTTCTCCCATGATTATTTCTAGTCCTCATACAGGGAGAGCAGTTCTTGAGAAGAGCGCTAGTTTCACTTGCTAAGTGTCTGTGTATTTCACCAGGAGTCAAGAAAACTATAAGAGAAATGTACTTGCCTGGACATAGAGAGGAAAATATTCTCTATCATTGGTACTTGTCACTTTTCTCTTCCTTTTTATTTTTTCTTTAAATAATTCTCAACATTGCTGAAAAGTTTGCTGGTAGATAAAAGAATCTCCAGAAGACTCCCACAAATCTGTAATGGGGGATTTTTTAAATAAAAGTACAGTGGACTTAAATGAGCATGTGAGTGACAGGGCAGAAATAGTATATTCTCCCATCTCACATGGATTATATCAGTCCCTTCTTGCTTTCTACTGCATATTTTTGCTTATGCATACAAATCACATTAAGAGCAAGGATTTTGGAAAAAATTTTGAGTTTAAGGACTGGCTTCTGCCATTTTGGGCCGTGTGACTCTTGGCAGGTCAATTATACTTCCTGGGCTTTGTTACCTCATATATAAAAATACAGAGTCATGATAATACCTAGATCAGGTGCATATAAAAATATAGAGTCATGATAATACCTACATCAGGTGCATATTGAGGCATATATAAATTCTTAAGTAATACTTACTATGCTTGGACAACGTGAAAAGAATTTTCCATTAACAAGGAAAGTAAAATTATTTTTTACAAAATCATTCACTTTGCTAATTTCAGTGTATATGAAATAGATAAAGCATAATAATAGATCGTCAAGGGCAAATGATAGGAAAAAATTGCTTTTTGGGTATTCGTATGTTGTGTCAGAACAGCATTGTTACTAACCCAGTCAAATACGTAACTATGAGAACCATTGTTCCAGCTTTTGGGGAAGCACAGTATCACCACCCCAGATATCTTGGAAATTTAGCTTTAGGCTTGTGGTAAGATCCTTGGTCTACCATGGAAGCTTGAGGCTGTCCTCTGAGCCAAGATGAGAGAACTGAATTCAAGTTTCTTTGTTGGAACTGAGCTTCTGATAGTTTGGCCTTTTTAGATCTTAGGCTAGACCACTTCAGTTTCTTAGAGATTCTCTGAGATACCACACAGAAAGATTTAATTAGTAATTGTCTCTGTTAGCATAACGCATCCCATGATGAGTTGTTTTGTTTCACTATTGTCCTCAACCCAAGTTTCGCTGATTTCTGGCTGACTAAAGTTCTCTGTCTCTTCAAGGTTGATAATTTGCCTGCTTGTTCTATCTTCCTGTTCCTTGCCTGTAAGACTATTCTAGGTTTCCTGGCTTGAGTGTTTGGTTTTGATCCTTCCTGTCAAAGCTTTTGCTCAAACTTGTCAAATTTCTAACGTAAAGTTCAAGTAGCATGAAACACACCTGATTTCCTACTCACCTGCCCTAATGATGATCTAATACTATACTTCATCTCTCTCTCATAACGTTAATAAGTCTTACTCCTCTGTCCTTAAGTCCTAGTTGTCTGGCATAAATTTAACCTTTCTTTGTTAAAACTGCCACTTTACTTATTGCACACCCTCAGCAGATTAGCTCAGTGAGGATGGGAAAAATACACTATGACAACTTCATTCAAGATGCAAAGTTTATAATTACGAGACAATGACATTAAATTTATGACAGCAAATCTCAGGGGCACTCTCAGTTAACCCCAGCAGTTCAGTAACATTTCCTTTGTCCGTCTTTTCTCACATTTTCCTAAAAGATTCCCTGAAAGATCTTCTCTCTCTTCAAACATCCAAAATCCTATCCACTTTTCTCGCTCTCATCTGTCAGTTTTACTTCACCAATAAAAATGAAGAAAACATAAGAAAATTACCTTATGTTTTCAGTGCCAAATTTACCAACTTACCTAACCTACATTCACTGCTAATTCTTCTGGTCTTCACAGAGGACAGCCTTTCAATTTGTGTATCTTATCAACTCATATCTAACACTATAAAGTAATTTTGCCCCTACAATTATTTTCTTTTCTGCATCATCAATTTTTCTTTATTGTGTCATTTCTTTCAGCATACAAATATGCTGCACTGTCTCCCAGATTTAAATAGAAGCCCTTCTTACACTACATTCTCTACCACTGGATTGGGCTGCATCTTATAATATTTCTTATAAAAATTTTTCTTGCTCACTATCCCCACTTTTTTAGTTCCATTCTTTTCTGGTCCAGCTCCAGTGAGATTTGACTCACTTTGCCACTGAATCTGATCTTGTCAAAGATTTCCATGTCGTGAAACCCAATACTCAAATTCTCAGTCTTCATATAACTTGATTTCTCAGGCGCTCTTGATGCTTTCAACCTCTCTTTCCTTTTGGAATCATTCTGTTCATGTGGCATCTAGGACAGCAGAATTTCCCAGACTTTCCTTTTCCATGGATGCTCCATTTCAATTTCTTCTTCATGGTATATCTTTGTCAGCTTGTCAACTTCCAGTTTTTGGAATGATTCAAGATATCTTCAACTATCTGCTCTTTCTCTGTTTATGCTCCCTTCCAAGGTGGTTCTAATTATTTGTCCCCCAAATTCCCAAATGGATGTCTGATTTTGGTCTCTGAGCTCCAAACTCAGCTGTCTCAACATCTCCATTTGATTATGTGATTATGTATAATTAATAATCCCCAAATAAAGTTTTTAAGTCTCTCTCCTCTCCACACAGACTTTTAGCCTAATTCTTTATAGACTTGAAATGTCATCTTCATTCTTCTAGTTGCTCAGGTAAAATACCTTGAGTCATCCTCACTTCTTTGTTTTTCTCACATCCCATATTGAATTAATTAGAAAAATCCTGGTGACCCTGTATTCAAAATGTCTTGAATGTGATTACTTCTTGCCATCTACTCAGTCACTACCCTGGTTCAGTTCGTAATTATTTCTCATCTGGACTATCTGACTATTTCCCTTGGCCTTTTTACAATTTTTTCACTACAAAACAGTCAAGGTGATCTTATTAAAAATTAGATTGGGAGTTTCTGCTGTGGTACAACAGGATTGGCGGTGTTTCTGCAGCACTGGGACACAGGTTTGATCGCTGGCTTGGCACAGTGGGTTAAAGGATCTGGCATTACTCTGGTTACAGTATAGGTCACAACTTCAGCTTGGATCTGATCCCTGGCTTGGGAACTCCATATGCCATGGGGTGGCCAAAAAAGAAAAAAAAAATTAGATTGTATCATGTCACTTTTCTGTTTAAATCTTGTCTATTAAAGTTAGAATACATTTTTAACTTCTTATCATGGTAAACAGAGCCCTACGTGATATGGTCCTTACCTATTTAATAAACTTACTTGCTACTTCCTTCTCCTTTTTGTTACTCTGCTTCAGCCGTAACAAATTTCTTGCTCTTCCCTTAACAAAATAAGCTTATCCCTCTTCAGAGGTTCATATCTGCTATATCTTCTGCTTAGGATATACTTTGCCCAGGTTTTCACTTCGAATGTTATCTCCTCATTCTTTAAGTCTGTGTTTAATGTTGTCGTCATTTTAAAAATCAGTCCTATTTGCAGTCAGTATGTTTTCATCTCCCTCAAATACATACTAAAATACATTGTGATTTTAAAAGACACCTTTCATATGATGATAAAGTCTCAACACTTCTACATGAAGGATCTTTCTACTCTGAAGTTCTGAATTTGAGATTATGTCATTCTCCAATTTTCAAAAAATAAGAATTACTATCTTAAATAGTTCAGGCAAGTGGTTGAGTTCAAGATGGTGGTGTAGGAAGATCTTGAACTCACCTCCTCCCGCAGATACAACCAATCTGCAGCTGCATATAAAACAACTTTGTGAAAAGAGCCTTAAAGCTAATTGAACAGCTACTCCACAACAAAGACTCATATCAACATGGGTAGAAGGGAGAGCACAGTCTTACCAAAAACCCTACCCCTGGCATGGAGACCATACTCAGGAGGAATCTCACAATTACAGAAATTCTCCCAGAAGAGTGAGAATTTCTCCACATGAGGCACCCCAACTCTTGACTTTTGCAGGAAGGAGATAAACCTCAAAATATCTGGCTCTAAAGACCAATAGGACTTATATCCTGAAGATCCATTGGGCTGTAGGGAAGGAGATTCTACTCTTAAAGGGCACGTATGCAGATTCACTTTCCCTAGGACTCAGCCCAAAAGCAGCAATTTGAAAGGAGCCTAAACCATGTGCAAAGATTCACTTGGTAATCTTAAAACATCTGCCACAGGGACAAAAGCTTTTTGGGACTTTCTTCAGGGATAAAGGTGTTAACAGGTGCCGTTTTGGTACTCTCACTTTTAACTTGCTAGCACCCACACCACCATACTGCTGCCACAGCCCTGCCAGAGGCAGCATATGAATGCCCCGAACCTCTTGTGTCATTGACACAATCCCTCTGGAAGTGGTAGGTGAGTGTTCCTGTTGTATCACTGGAGGTGGTGTGTGAGTATCTTGCCTCCCACATGGACTTGCTCAGTGGGTTAAGAATCCAGGGTTGCTGTAAGCCGTGGCATAGGTTGCAGATGTGGCTTGGCTCTGGTGTTCCATGGCTGTGGCAAAGACCAGCAGCTGGAGCTATGATTCAACCCCCTATCCTGGGAACCTGCATGTGCTGGAGGTGTGGCCATAAAGAAAAAAAAAAAAAAAGAATTTTCTAGACCAGCAAAATTAAGGGAGTTCATCAGCGCTAAACTAGTCCTACAAGGAATGTTAAAGGGTTCTTTAAGATGAAAGGGTACTAATTAGTAACTAACTAGAAAATATATGAAAGTAAAATCCTCATTAGTAAAGGCAGATATATAGTTCAGGAAGTGAGTAAATCACTTATGAAGCCATATGAAAGTTAAGACAAAAATAATAAAAAATAACTCTAATAATTGGGGACACATAAAATTTTAAAAATATAAAATATGGGGGTGTTTGTAAAAAATGCAGACTTGTAGAATGCATCAAAACTTCCCATCAATTTAAACTGTTATATGTATATAGCCTTATAGTAACCATAAAGCAAAGGCCTATAATAGATAACAAAAGTTAATGAGAAAGAAACTAATCATAATGCTATAGAAAGTCATCAACAACAAGGAAGGAGAGCAAGAAAAGAAACAGAGGAACTAAAAAATGTCCAGGAAAGATAACAAAACAGCAATAAATATATACTTAATAATTATTTGAAATGTAAATAGACTGAATTCTCCAAACAAGAGACAGAGTGTAGGAGTTCCCTGGTGGCTCAGTGGGTTAAAGGATCTGGCATTGTCACTGCTGTGGCGAGGACTTGATCCCTGGCTGGGACCTTCCACATGCAGCAGGTACAGGAAAAAAAAAAAAAAAAAAAGGTAGCTGAATGGATTAAAAAAACAAGACTGGTCTATATGGTGCCTAATCTTTTTTTTTTTTTTAGGGCTGCACCCTTGACATATGGAAGTTCCCAGGCTAAGTGTAGAATCGGTTCTACAGCTGCCAGCCTACACCTCAGCCACAGCAATGCAGGATGCAAGCTGCATCTGCAGCCTATACCACAACCTGTGGCAACACTGGATCCTTACCCATTCAGTGAGGCCAGGGATTGAACCCGCATCTTCTTGGATCCTAGTTGGGTTCATTAACTGCTGAGCCATGAAGGGAACTCCCTATGCTGCCTAATTTGGTAAGAAAACAATCTCTATCTATCAGGGCAGATTATATAGAAGGGTAACACACAGTTCTTACTACTTCTTCTTTAGAGCTGACTGAAGACTCCTACACCAGTTTGTCTTTTTTTTTTTTTTTTTTTTTTTTTTTTGCTTTTTGACTTTTCTAGGGCAGCTCCCGTGGCACATGGAGGTCCCAGGCTAGGGGTCTAATCAGAGCTGTAGCTGCCGGCCTCTGCCAGAGCCACAGCAACACGGGATCCAAGCCGCGTCTGTAACCTACACCACGGCTCATGGCAATGCTGGATCCTTAACCCACTGGGCAAGGCCAGGGACCGAACCTGCAACCTCATGGTTCCTAGTCGGATTCGTTAACCACTGCGCCATGACGGGAACTCCCAGTTTGTCATTTTAATAGAAAACAACATTTTGGTACTGTGTTAATATATTTTAGCAGTAAAGAATTCAGAGTTTTTCTTTTCAGCTTTTAATAAACTCATAAAAGCTGAGCCTACTTTGCCAACATTTTACTAGCTTTCATTGCTTCTCTTCAGACTGATAGTTTGCAGTTATTATAAGCAAAGTTATTTTTTTACAAACCTTGTGAACTTACTCTGACAATACGTGTTTCTCTCTCACTTGCTACAGAATTTTTGCTTTAAGACAAAACTACTTTCTTTCCCCGTTGATAAATAAAAATACATCCCATTCCTTTGTCTACCAGTTTAGTTTTTTTCTGGAACCATTGTTCCCAGGATAGCTTTAATGCTCATTTTAACTAAAACATCGAATTTATATTTCACATAGAAAATTGAGAGCCAAGTAATGACTGTTTCATACTCAGTCTTGTTAGCATACCAGTAAATTTCATGAGCACACATAAAACAATACTGATAGGTATAAGCATCATTTGTACACCTTCCTAAAGTGGCAAAAATAAACATGTTCAATAGATTTATAAGTATTTCATAGCATATGTAAATAATAAGAAAATATTGGTGATCAGTATTTCAGTATTCTACTTTATATAGAAATTATCCAAGTATTCAAAGATTATTCATTAATCCAATGTAATATTCGTACAGGCTTTTAAAGTTAACTGAAAAACTTGGAAACTATGTCTAAGCAGACACACCACTGAGTATAATTACTGTTGATATAAGAAGTTTGTCAGAACTATATTGCAGTTTAGTTGAATACAATTTATTTGACATTAGTTTCACCACTCCCTACTGCACGCTTTTCACATGTTGTTTCAGAACTTACAACCATAGAGTGAAGTAGATAGATCCTCTTAGCCCTGTTTAAAGATGAATTAACTGAAAAACATGGTTAGTAAGTGGTGGAACTTGTATTCTACCCTCAATCTATCTCACCATCCAACTTGCCAGGCTGCTTATGAATGTCTGTGTAACTTGAGAGCTCGTATTCCACATTTCACACTTCAGCACTTGTTATATATCTTGCCTTATATTGTTCCCTGATTCACATGACGAGTCTTAAATAAGTCAGTGATATGTAGTCTTTAGAATATATTAGGATCACTTACTGAGTATTTAAAAATATATATTCTTGCTCTCCCCACTCTCTGCCCACAAGGAGTGGGGAGTTGGATTAGTGGGTCTGTGGTAAAGCCAAGGAATATGCATTTTAACAACTTCTTTCCCTCTCCCACACTCACAATACTAATTCAAATTTCTTTTTTAGATAAACTAAGTTTGAGGGACAAAACCATTACATGTTGTACATGGACTAGTGTAAACTTTTGGCAAATAACTACTGATATATTTCTATTTCAACTGATACTTTTAGATACATTATTAGATATGGTGCTTTTGGCTGCACATAACAAAAAATCTGAGAAAATGGCTTAAAGGTAAGGACATTGGTTAGCTCACATAAAAAAATACAGTTTGGTTAATTTAGAGGCTTAACCCAACATTCTCAAGCTCCCAAGTGTTTTTGTCTTACTTTTTCTCCTCTCATCTCCATTCCCTTCCCTTCCTTTTTTTTCCCTTTTCTTCCTTTCATCTTTTCACAGCCTTTATTACCTCTTTATCCCACTGCCCCCTACCCCAGCTTTGGAAACCACCAACCTGTTTTCTGTATCTATGCACTTGGTTTTTATTTTTAAATTATTATTATATTTTGAAAAGTCCGCATAAAAGAGAGGTCATATGATATTTTTTTGCCTTTTTCTGCCTCACGTATTTTATTTAGCACAATGCCCTCAAGCTGCATCCATGTTACTGAAAATGGCAAGATTGCATTCTTTTTTATGGGAAGATAATATTCCAGTGTATATGTGTGTGTAAGACCTTAACTGCTTATCAGATATATGGTTTGCAAATATCTTCTCTCATTGGATAGGTTGCCTTTTAATTTTGTTCATGGTTTCCTTGAGCTTTTTAGTTTGATGTAGTCCTACTTGTTTACTTTTGGTTTTGTTACCTTTGCTTTTAGTGTCAAATCCAAAAACTTATCACCAAGACCTATGTCAAGGAGTTTACACCTATTTTTTCTTCTAGGATTTTTGAGGTCAGGTCTTGATGTTCAAGTCTTTAATCTATTGTGTGTTAGTTTTTGTGTATGTTGTAAGATAGTGGTTGAGTTTCATTCTTTTACATGTGGCTATCTGGTCTTCCCAACACCCTTTATTGAGAAGACTCTCCTTTCCCCTTGTATATTCTTGGCTCCTTTGTCATAAATTAACTCACCTTATGTGTGTGGGTTTGTTTCTGGGCTCTCTACTCTATTGTTTTCATGCCAAACTATACCAGCTGTTTTGATTACTACTGCTTTGTAATAAAGTTTGAAATCAGGGAGCATGATGCCTCCAGGTTTGTTCTTTTTCAAGATTCCTTTGGCTTTGGGTGTTTTTTTGTGTTTCCATACACATTTTAGGTTTGTTCTAGTTCTGTGAAGAATGCCATTGGTATTTTGATAGGGATTGCCTTGAATCTGTAGAATGCTTTGGGTAATATGGAAAATTTTTTTTTTGTCTTTTGTCTTTTTTGTTGTTGTTGTTGTTGTTGTTGTTGCTATTTCTTGGGCCGCTCCCGCGGCATATGGAGGTTCCCAGGCTAGGGGTCGAATCGGAGCTGTAGCCACCGGCCTACGCCAGAGCCACAGCAACGCGGGATCCGAGCCGCTTCTGCAACCTACACCACAGCTCACGGCAACGCCGGATCGTTAACCCACTGAGCAAGGGCAGGGAGCGAACCCGCAACCTCATGGTTCCTAGTCGGATTCGTTAACCACTGCGCCACGACGGGAACTCCGGAAATTTTTTAGCACAGTAAATTGGTATGAAAATTTTAGGAAGCTCAGATTAATTGGCCTCTTCATGAGGTAGTACACTTAAGTCTTAAAAAATTACATCTGTGCATGTACTCCATACTCATAAAATAGGGGAGACTCACGGAAACATTCTTAAACCAAAATTATCTAAGCAATCTGATTTATCCAAAAATTTACCTTGATTATAGAAACATTACAGAAAAAATTGGTAAGGATTTTTTTCCTTAATAGATTAGCACAACTAAAGTATTAGAAGTCAGTTCCTTTATATTTAGGAATTCTAGGAATATTTTATTTATGTAAATACTTAACATTTTATTTAAAACAATCAGAATTGATCTTTATTTTAAAAAATCTTATATTTTTAAATTTATAGAAATTAGTTTATTAATGTACATTGATGTAGGAAAATATTTCATGCTTACAGTGAGAGATAAAGACTCTTCTCAATTATAGATACAAGAGAATGTATATCTGTAGTTCTGTACCTTTAGTAATAGGTCACAAGTAAGCATCAAAACACAGCATGAAAGTAGTTTATATCTCAAAGTTCTATTTTTTCTTTCCAACAGAATTGAGACATATCCCTGCACCATAGGACAAAAAAGATGAGGGAAAAAAAAAAACTCTTTGATATCTCTCACTGACAGAGCTCATCTCTTGTTCAGACCATAAAACCAGATATTCAATCTTTACTGCTACCCAAGGGGAATATTATTGGTTGTGCCCAAATTAGAATCAAAACAAAACTTTGCCAGAAATCAGAAACAAGAGTAAAGTCTTGAATCCAATAGTACCAGCAGCACTACTGCTAATCTCTGCTCAGATTCCTGTTGACTTCTCATGTCTGCTGGAAAGGGTGCCCCAAATATAGCTATCCTTTGAGATGGGGTCTGAACTAATTTACATATTTTAGGTACTTACAGTAATGACCACCCTCCTTAGAACCTAGCAATAGAGAAAAAAGAATGCATAAATTTAAAAGTAGTGAAGGGGAAAAAGAAAATGAGGAAACTTGCTTAGTCTAATAGAATGTGGTAGTGGGATAGAAAGAAAAGGGCAAAAAGTATCACACATAGAAATTACAAAATAAGATATAGAAAAAAATCATAACATGTCAGTGTTTTCAATAATTTTCAATAGAATAAACTTCCCAATTAAAGATGGTCAAGGGCTATGGAATTGGATGTTAGGAATCTTGTTATATATTCTCTTTATAAAAGAGATAACCAGAGTTCCCATTGTGACTCAGCAGGTTAAGAACCTGAGAATGTGGGTTTGATCCCTGGCCTTGCTCAGTGGGTTGAGGATCTAGCTTGAATCTGGAGTTACTGCAGCTCCAATTTGACCCGTAGCCTGGGAACTTCCGTATGCCACAGGTGCAGCAATAAAAAGATAAGAAAAGAGATACCTAAAACATGACAGAGATACCTAAAACAAAATTTCATTTAAAGAGAAAATAGTTCTGGGAGTTCCCGTCGTGGTGCAGTGGTTAACGAATCCGACTAGGAACCATGAGGTTGCAGGTTCGGTCCCTGCCCTTGCTCAGTGGGTTAACGATCCGGCGTTGCCGTGAGCTGTGGTGTAGGTTGCAGAAGCGGCTCGGATCCCGCGTTGCTGTGGCTCTGGCGTAGGCCGGTGGCTACAGCTCCGATTCAACCCCTAGCCTGGGAACCTCCATATGCCGCGGGAGCGGCCCAAGAAATAGCAACAACAACAACAACAACAACAACAAAAAAGACAAAAGACAAAAAAAAAAAATAGTTCTGTCAGGCTATTACCAATGAGAAAGGAGCTTATGTGGCTGTGTTAATAATGGGTAAAATATATCTTAAGGTAGAATATTTTCCTAAACAAAGAAGTTAAGATCTAGTGATATATACATTAGATTTTTCTATGTATGATAGAGATTTATCTAATATATATTATAGATTATTATATATTTTATATTCATATATAATCTAACATATTTAAGTATTAGATATCATTAGATCTTAAACTTCTTTAGTCAGAAAAAAATCTTAAGATATGTCTTTCCTAGAATTAATATAGCCAATATTAACTTTATTACATATCAATATATTAGTCAATATAGATATACCTTATATAATAAAAAGTAAATATTAATATATAATATGTGATACAAATTGATAATACTATTAATATAACAATATTAGTACAATTAATATGACATTAACATTAATGATATTATATCTAGTTATATCTAGAATATAAATATTTACATACATAGGGACTATTAGTTGTTAGAAAAAAGCAGGAGTATACACAGAGAAAGTATAATGAAGAGAATGATCAAATTAAGAACAAATTAGTTAATATAGGCTGATTTCACTTAAAATATTAGAAACCACAGTGCTCAATGTCAAACAAGATCAGGCAATGTGTTTGTGTGTGTGTATAAATATATAAATATAATGTGAAAATACTAAGTGTGTTAGTAAGATAGGAACAGAACTCTCATGTGCTGTGCTAGGAATGGAAATTGGTAAAATTGCTTTGAAAAAATCTTAGCAAACTTTAATAAATTCCTAAATTGAAAAAATACATCCAAACCATAAAAGGTCCCAATATTGTTTTTAAGAACTTCTGATAATTCTCAAAATCATTACTCAGACCACCTCAATTTTTCCTGACATTTTTCTGAACTACTAGAAAAATACAAATATGAACAACACATACTTCTTGCCATAAAGGGATTCATGGATAATTTCAGGTGATAGCCCTAAAGTTACCCATAGCGATGATCGTGAAAGTACTTCAGGTGTTTACAAAACAATATTGTGAAAACAAAGTAGACGTTAAGATTAATTCTCCTCAAAGAGGTATGGACAGAAAGTAGATAAAGAATACTTCCCAGAGTGGTGATATTTAGGTACGGCCTTGCAGGATGAATATGAATTCTCTTTGCAAATCAGCTTGGGGGAGACATGGAGATAGAATTTTAAATAGCATCACTAACACTAAAGGTGCAGAGATAAGTTTATGTTGGAAGATTATGGGTAGTAGTCGAAGAAACTGAGAAAGTATAGTGAGACCAAATAACATATATATTATAAAAAGAAGAAAATTACTGTGACTTCTTAGTATATCAAATTGCTTAAAATATGTTGCTATGAGAAATGATACCTATTTCCAGACATGCATCATATCACTACTTTATGTTTGAATATCATAAGAAATTTCTATTTTAATTTAAAAGCCTTAGGCCATTTTAATAAGAAGATAATTCTGATGAGGGTAAGATAAAATCTGAAATGCTATGTGCATTTTTAAAAATGCCCCATTGTTTTGAGAAATTTGCTGAATAAGAGTGTTTCTCTTTACTTATATTTTTATCAGTAAACCTGTTGGCTGTTGAAACAAGTGTCATGTTTTTTTCTTTCTTTTTTAGGGCCGTACCTGCGGCATGTGGAAATTCCCAGGATAGGGGTTGAATCGAAGTTGCAGCTGCTGGCCTACACCACAGCCACAGCAGTGCCAAATCTGAGCCACATCTGTGACTGACCTATAACACAGCTTGTAGCAATGACGAATCCTTAACCTACGGAGCAAGGCCAGGGATTGAACCCTCCTGGATATTAGTCGGATTCTTAACCTATTGAGCCACAAAGGGAACTTCAGTTTCATGGAGAATTTTATAGAGAAAATACTTTTTAGTATCTTTATCATTCTGTATTTAATGTTTAGAACATACAAGAGCCTAATGTATTACTGACAAACTTATTATCTTTAATTTTTTAGTTTAAATAATAAACTAGTATTCTTTAGGTTATGTGCAATAGATAGCCACTTGTGCTTGCTTAAGCTGAAAGAGGAAACTTACAGGGGGAATATTCAGATGTATTGATAAAGAGAGAAGATTTGAACAGTCAAGTCTCAAGAAGAGTAAAAACCAGGGTAATTCTACAAAGCTCAGAAGTAAGAGTTCTGTGCTTTCTTAGTTCCAGCAGGCTCTCAGGAATCCAACTGGCTGTTGTGTAAATCAGCTATAGTCATCTTGGCAGGGCGTATAACAGAGAGCAACAGAATCTGTATATGTGGGTGAAAATATAAAATTTGGAAATGAGTCTTCCTCCAAATAGATATTCCAAAGAATTAAAAGATTTTTCTCTGTATGGGTGAATGAGTCTAAGGGTCTTTACATTCTTTTTTAAATCTCACTGAACATATGCATCCTCTTTATTCTAGCACTTCACTATAAAGGAAAAGATATGCAAAAATAGAACAGGCTGAGTTGAACATTTTCTTTATATTTTGTTTGGGAAAATGTCTGCCAATGTTTGTCAGAGGCAGAAGTTTCCAGAGAGCTAGTTAGTGGCTATAAAAAGATTGAGAAGCATTGTATTAAATATTACCCTTGGCCAGTAGATCTAGCTGAAGAAGAAAGTGACAAAAGAGAGGGATATTTTAGACTCCAAAGGACATGGTGAAATGTCACTATTCATAGTTTGGAGAAATCAAAAAGTCCTTGTTTGAGTTTTAATGGCAGCCTTTGTATTTGGTTGTATTAACAGAGGAAAAGGGATTTAAGTCACAAGGTGAGTATGTGCCTAGGGCTTCCCTAGGCTGGCAGAGGGAGGAGAGGAGGGAGGGAGGGAGAAGTGTATCAGGTGTGTGGAGCTGGCTTGAAGGACTAGACCAGTTCAAGAAAAGTTAAAAGGATGATGTTGCCTGAGGGCTCTGGAAGAGCCCAGACGAGAGAACGTTGTGCTTCATAACACAGGTTAATAGTAGCTGATGATAACCGAGGGCTTAGTATGTGCCAGATACCTCACTTCTCTTGCTTTATTTCACATAAAACATTCAAAATAATTTAATAAGATAAGCACTATTCTTTACTCCGGTTTACTGAAGTGGCCTCACAGAAAGCCCAAGCTTTTGAAACACATAAATTTATTCTAATACTCCCTATAAACAGATGTCAGCATAAAGAATTTAAGAAGAAAACCAGTCCCTTCATTGTTAAAAGTTTACCCTGAACTATATGAAGTGATGACAGTTTCTCAGGCAGCACTAGACCTTAGAGAAGCATTAACTTTGTGCCATGTTAAAGATGTATAAGTTTCACCAGGGCTATGAATTTGATTATTTTTAAATGGCTGGAAATTCAGCAAGTCTTCTTTGCCAAACCCATCGAGGCTTTTCTTGAAATTATAAGAAAGGGTGCCTCGCACTTTGGCAAGTGTATTTCTCATTTGTATGCCTATCTGAAACAGGGGATATAACTGTATGTTCTCATTTCTATTTCTATATATTAGAATCAGCAATGATATCAATTATTATTCTGAGCATGCTTGACAAAATTATTATAAAATTAGAGTTAGTGAATTATAATATTTCTGTAATTTATATATTATAACTTAAAACATACACTTACTTATTATAATTAACATTTAATGATAATAGGAGGCAATTAATACTTTGTAGAATTATTAATTCCCACATCACATGAGTTTTTTTTTTTTCCCTTTGGGCTTTTTTTGTTTCTTGTATTCTGATTATTTGGATATCTCCCCTACTGTATTATAGGTACCATTAGCCAGGGATTATAATTCAGTTGTAGTCCTAGCATTTGTATCACAGTGATGTTTTCCCCAGTTATGCAAAAAGTTAGTAGTCTTTCATTTTTGTATCTTAAGAACACCACTTTTACAGTAGTTTGGGGATAAGTAATTTCCATGTCTGAGTTTCTGCATCACAGCAGTGCCTTCTATTGCTTATTTCTATCCCAGGACCTATAAATTGCTTCATAGTAGGGTTTTCAATACTAGATTTTGTGAACCACAAATATGTTATCTGTACTGTTATCTAATTAATATTTTCTTTAAATAAATTTAGGACTTTTATCTAAAATTTACTTATGAAGGAACTATATAACTGTTGCAAATGGGGACCTAGAATATGGCGAGTGATTGTGGTTTTCCCATTTGCAATAGTTATGTAGTTTATTCATAAATAAGTTAAATATATTTATATAATTTATAGATATGATTATATATAATAATTATATAAATAAAAATGATACACTGAAAACAAAATGGTATATTTATTTTTTTACCCACCCTTAGCTGAAATAAGGAAAAAGAGTAGTAATTGTTAGAGAAGGATTAAATATACACTGGCACTAATCTGAGACTTTATCTTTGATGTAATAAAATTAGTCAGAAGGAAGTTTTTAAAGGAGTAACTTTCTTATGATCTAATGCTGTGTTATTTAGTTGCACTTTAAAAAAATATTCATAATCATGTTGTTTATAGCCATGGTTCACTTTGGGAAATATGCCTTATAACATGGCTCCCAAACAGAATGTGCATCAGACCTAAGTTCAGTTCCTTCCTCCTTAATTGTTTGATTTTTGAAAAGTTACTTCATTCCTCTAAACCTTGATTTCTTACTGTAAAAGACGGATGATAATATTTACATTTCAAGATCATTTGGAGGATATGTGATGTAATATTCACAACGTGTCTAGATTTTGTACCCAGAATTTATTCTAAAAAACATCAACACCTCCTGTGTGCCAAGCATGCTCCTTTGGTGCTTCAGGATCTAAAAGAGCACATGACAGAGAAGAGCTCTGCTTTCATGGAACTTAATTCTAGTATGGGAAAATCAACCATGAACAACTCAACAAAAGAGCAAGGTAATTTCAGGCAGTCCAATTAAAAGACAGTGAAGTAAGAGGCATGAAAGAAAGTGAATGCTAATTTCCTTCCTTGACTCTCACCTTTATATGGTTGGTATTTAATATATGTGTAAGAAGATGAAGACTTGAGAATATATTTGTCAACTGCAGTAACAAAGGGATGAAAACAGAATGAGTAACAGTTGTAGTTTAGAACAGAATTAAATACATGAGCCAAATTTTAGGTTTCTGTACTACTCTAAGATCTGCTTTAAGTTACTTGTTATAGAACACATGATCTTCTTTGAGAAATAGAGAACATTTAATTGATCATGTCATATAAATTAAATGTATCCAGGGCTTTATCATCTACTTTTGTCATGATTTTTTTAAATCTCCAGAACTTATTTATTATTTGCCTCATGGATTTGAGTTCAAGAAAGTAAAAAAACATTTTATAGTATAATTTAAGTATATAAATATACTTTGGGGAAAATGTTAAGAATTTTTGTTTGAATTATCCATATTTATCCATAGATTAATTTCACTAGGTAATATAAGAGAAATAGTTTTGGGAGAAATTTCTAAAAATTTACAATGTAAAAAGAATGGACCACCGTCTTAAACTGAACTAAGTGAATCTTTTATAGACTATCTAGAAGTGAGAAGTTACTGTGAAATTCAACAATCGGGAAATTCCTTGAGTTAGCTCTGGGTCAGAGCCTAACAATGCTAGGATGAAAAACCAAAATAGAATAATTAGATTTTGTATGTAAAACACAGGATGGATTTATATAGATGAAGAGAAACAAATTCTGGTGTTCCATTTGTGGCTCAGTGGGTTAGGAATCTGACTGGTATACATGAGGATAAGGGTTTGATCCTTGGCCTCAGTGGGTTAAGGATCCAGCATTGCTGCAAGCAAGCTGTGGTGCAGGTCACAGATGCAGCTTGGCTCTGGTGTTGCTGTAGCTGTGGTGCAGGCTGGCAACTGTAGCTCTGATTTGACCCCTAACTCAGAAACTTTCATATGCCACAGGTGCAGCCCTAAAAAAAAAAAAAAAAAAAAAAAAAGAGGGAGAGAAACAAATTCTGAGATTTCAGAGACCTGTTATTTGTCCTGGAAAAGATAAATTTGGGACATTGCAGATTAATTTTGGAGGGCCAGGGGAAAGATGTTTCTTTTCCAATTCCTTTATTACTTTTCTACTTCAGTCATTTGCAGTGGTTTTGAGTTCTTTTGCTCTCACTGGACTCTGTTAACATCTTTCCAGTGTCTAACTGGGTTAATTACTGGAATTAAGATTTTGAAGAATCAATTAGAAGAGTATCTAGTTGGAGACAGAATACCCAACTAGGAAATACTGAAAAGGCAGCTACTCTGCTCCCAGTGTCTTTCATTTCAGCCATTATTGAAGCCTGTTTTTCCTTCCCAGATAACAATAACTCTTTTGATCTCTGTAAAAGAAGCAAAGATCAAGCTGATCTCAGAATCCAGAAATGAATCTCTTACCCTGCTCCACTTCTTCAAAGATCCAGTAAAATTTGACTTGCAATTATGTTTTCAATGTAATTACCAGGCACAAAAGAAAATTGGCTCCTTTATTTTCATAACTGAAAAACACCATTTCTTCTTCCCTTTCTTAATGTTACATTTTAAATAAGTGATATTTCATGTAAATTTTATTTTTTCTCTCGCAACTCACAGTAAGAGACTTTCAAAGTAATGCCACAGTTATCTTTTTCTTTTTTTTTTAAGAACACCTATCTCTAAAACCAAGTAGTTCAGTGCTGTTTGTCTATAATTTACTTTAGAAATATAATGATTTTTATTTTCCAGAACAGTAATTACGAATGTTTAACAGACTAGATGATGTACTGGAAAAGATTCTGACCCCAGTATTTACTATTTGTCCTTTAGTAAGTGAAATCTGAATTCTGAATCTCCGGTTTCATAGCTATAGAACAACAATATTTTGTCCATGGTGTTATTTGAAAGGAGAATTAAATGTGGAAATGCCTATGTGCTGCTTTTTAAACATACATGGACTTTAAAAATAAGTTTTATTGTTACCATGGCACTAGAAGAAAAACTCAAGCAGCATGCAAGGGCTCATAAAGCATGACAGTGGTTGACTTTATTTTTTAGTGCTCATTCTCTGCAACTACTTGCATTCATTTGGACAGTGTAATTTTGGGAGCTTGAATTATGAGGTTGAGTACCTCAGTTCTGCTCTGAATAAATCCATGGAGATGACTGCTGAGATTCCAAACATAGGGGGAAAGAACAGTTCAGATCCACTCTTACCCACACTCTCTCAGGCTTGACCTATGCACCTTGCCAGTGGACTGCCTCAAAGAACTTCATGAAAATTTACTTATAGCAATAATGACACAAATAACATGCTGTCTATAATAACACTAGTTCAGCAACAAGCCTGTATTAATATTTTGGGGTCAATCTGCCTCCTGTAATCCATTTCTCTTTCCATTTTCTCTTCCACTAAACCTACTAGCCAGGAAAGCCTCTGACATGCAAGGTTGTCAGGAATTTGTGTTTGTAGTTGTATCATCCAGAAGCTCTCTGAAATCTACATTAGTTCAGGGATTTTAGATATTTAGCAAATTGGAGGCCCTTAAAATTAAGTTACATTTTATTTTGTGGAGTAAGATGGAACTGAGTAGAGCGGACTGAAGAAAAGATTTCAGAAAACAGAGCCTCACAGGTAACAAGACACAGATGGTTAACTTTATATGTCACCTTGACTAAGTGCACAGTAGTTTGGGCAAACACCAGTCTGACCAAAGTATGTCCTCCTTCAAAAAAGAAGGAATTTGGCCTCATGACTCCCAGTGTAGAAACCCTGCCTGAGTTTCTCACCTGCCTGATCAGGTTGCAGAATTGGAATCAAGACTGCAACCACAACTCTTATCTGAATTTCGAGGCTATCAGCTTGCCAGCCCTTATTGACTTAAAAGCTAGTTTCTAATCATAAAGTGCTTTGCATGCTCTCTCTGTCTGAAATAAACAAACAAATGAATAAACAATTTTCAGTACAACAGAATAAAGGGGGCAAAATAGACAACTGTCTAAGGTATAAATTCACTCACTACATAGTCTTTTCAGAATTTACCAATCTTTACTTCTTGCATCTGAACTAAGTACCTAATTTGCAATTCCACCTCAGTAAAATTGTGTTTAAGATGCCAAGTTTCTAAATAAAACTTGTGTTCTTTTCCTGCCAAATTCTAATCTTATCTCGAGAATAATGCCCTTTGATCTTAAATTATAGCTATTTTCAGATCTCCTTAAAATCCATCTGTGTGTTTTGGAAAGAAACATAAAACTTGCTATCTATAAAGACATAGTAGAGCTATAATTCATGTTCATTCTGAGAGGCCCAAGACATCATTTTTTAAGAAAATGAGAGAACACAGAAAGGAACTAACATTTAGGAGACTGGCATAGAGTTGTTTGAAAAGATGTAGTCTGCATGTTTGCACACAAACCACACAAACCAGTCAGAAACAAACTGACCCAATTATTGGGCCATAACTGTGCCAGGCCCTTTGCGTCCAGAAGCCTGGAATCTAATGAGAGAGGCAAAGCTAAAACATACTGAGCATTTACATAAATATTTTCAGATTCATAAAAACCTTTGTTCAGATGCATTAAAAGAAAAAACAAAAAATTACACACAAAAAAGAGTATGCTGAGCTGCTCATTCAAGGCTGTAGGAGTGACCAGAGCAGGGCTCCACTGGTTTACCTCAGTTTCTCCCTGCTTTAGCCCAGCTCTTGGTGGCTCCAGGAGGTGCTGTGGAGGACCACCTGAAAACCTTTGAGAGTCAAGATTTCCTTCTTCCTTAACTTATAGAACCTATGGATTATATAAATGTGTTATTCGTTTAAACATTTGGATGGGGTCAGAGAATCACTCAGGGAAGAAAAAAAGGTGTACATAGAGAAGACTCAATTTCAGAATTTTTTTTTTTTTTGTCTTTTGCTATTTCTTTGGGCTGCTTCTGCGGCATATGGAGGTTCCCAGGCTAGGGGTCTAATCGGAGCTGTAGCCGCTGGCCTACGCCAGAGCCACAGCAACGCGGGATCCGAGCCACGTCTGCAACCTACACCACAGCTCACGGCAACGCCGGATCGTTAACCCACTGAGCAAGGGCAGGGACCGAACCCGCAACCTCATGGTACCTAGTCGAATTCATTAACCACTGCGCCACGACGGGAACTCCCAGAAAAATTTTAATTAGAAAAGAAAGTGTATGCCTTAAAGACTACATTTCACCAAAATTAAATGGAAATGATTACAAAGCTTTAGAAATTCAAAAGTGGAAATGACATTGTGGCTGAACAAATCAAGATAGCCTTCCCTGGGAAGCTGACACTTCATCTGGACAAGGGAAGAGGACAGGAAGAGAACCATCTTGGAGTGGTAATAGTGTGAGCACAAGTGCAAGAGCAGGAATGACTGAAATTGCTATTGGGAGACTGATCAGTGTGGAACAAAGAGCCTGGGTTATGAGTAGTTGAAATACTGATACTTTGGACAGATTGAGAAGCATTATTATGGGCAGTGCACCTGAAGTACTGAATTATTTTCATACGCCCAACATTTAGAACTTTCCCCAACACATATTGGATGTTTCAAATTAAGTGTAAAATGAGGAAGCTTTATTTGATACAAGAGGTAATGGGAGAACAATTTTTTCTTTTTTTATTATAGTTGATTTACTTGTTCTTTCAGCTTCCGCTGTACAGCACAGTGACCCAGTCATACATACTTTCTTTCTCATATTATCTTTCATCATGTTCCACCACAAATGACTGGCAGTAGTTACTGTCCTATACGGCAGGACCTCATTGTCTATCCATTGTAAATGTAACAGTTTGTATCTATTAACCTCAAACTCCCAGTTCATCATACTCTCTCCCCCCTTAATCCCCCACTCTGCAACCACAAGTCTGCTCTCCATGTCTGTGAGTCTATTTCTGTTCTGTAGATAGTTTTATCCGTGCCATGTTTTAGATTCCACATATAAGTGATATCATATGGTATCTGTCATTCTCTTTCTGACTTCACTTATGAGAATCTCTAGTGCCATCCATTGCTGCAAATGGCATTATCTTGTTCTTTTTATGGATGAGTAGTATTCCATTCTGTATTTCTGTTGCTTTTGGCGACTGACCTAAGAAAACATGTGTATGGTTGGTGTCAGAGAGTGTTTTACCTGTGTTCTCTTCTAGGAGTTTGATGGTATCTTGTCATGTTTAAGTCTTAAAGCCATTTTGGGTTTATTTTTGTGCATGGTGTGAGAGTGTGTTCTAGTTTCATTGATTTACATGTGACTGACCAGTTTTCCCAGCACCACTTGCTGAAGAGACTGTCTTTTTTACATTTTATATTCTTGCCTCCTTTTTTGAAGATTGATTGACCATAAGTGTCAGGGTTTATTTCTGGGCTCTCTCTTCAGTTCCACTGGTTTTGTTCTGTCTGTTCTTGTACCAGTACCACACTATCTTGATGACTGTAGCTTTGTAATATTGTCTGAAGTATGGGAGAGTTATACCTGCTGCTTAGTTATTTTTCCTCAGGGTTGCTTTGGCAATTCTGGGTCTTTTGTGGTTCCATATGAATTTTTGGATTGTTTGTTCTAGTTATGTGAAAAATGTCATGGGTAGTTTGATACAGGTCACATTAAATCTGTAGATTGCTTTGGGCAGTATGGCCATTTTAACGGTATTAATTCTTCTAATCCAGGAGCGTGGGATATCTTTCCATTTCTTTGAATCCTCTTTATTTTCCTCGATTAGTCTTTCATCTTCTTGGTCAGGTTTATTCCTAGGTATTTAATTTTGGGGGTGCAACTTTAAAAGGTATGTTATTTTAAAACTACTTTTCGAATATTTCATCATTAGTGTACAGAAATGCAACCAATTTCTGAATGTTAATCTTGTATCCTGCTACTTTGCTGAATTTGTTGATCAGTTTGAATAGTTTTTGTCTGGAGTCCTTAGGGTTTTCTCTATATAGTATCATGTCATCTGCATAGAGTGACAACTTTCCTTTTCTCTTCCAATTTGGATACACTTTATCTCTTTTGTTTATCTGATTGCTGTGGCTAGGACTTCCAATACTATGTTGAATAAAAGTGGTGAGAGGGGGCATCCTTGTCTTCTTCCAGATTTTAGTGGGAAGGCTTTCAGCTTTTCTCCACTGAGTATTATATTTGATGTGGGTTTGTTGTAAATGGCTTTTATTATGTTGATAGGTTCCCTCTATACCCACTTTGTTAAGAGTTTTTATCATGAATGGATGTTTAATTTTGTCAAAGGCTTTTTTAGCATCTATTGAGATAGTCATGTGGTTTTTGACTTCTCTTTTGTTAATGTGGTGTATGACACTGATTTGTGTATGTTGAACCATCCTTGTGAATTTGGGATGAAATACACCTTGTCATGTTGTATGATCTTTTTTATATGTTGTCGGATTCAGTTGGCTAAAATTTTGTTGATTTTATTTACATCTATATTCAAAGATAGGGGCCTATAAGTTTCTTTTTTGCAGTATCTTTGGTTTTGGCATTAGAATGATGGTGGTTTCATAGAATGTCTTTGGGAGTGCTTCTTCTTCAGTCTTTAGGAAAAGTTTAAGAAGGAAGGGTATAAGTTCTTTGTATGTTAGAAAGAATTAGCTTGTAAAGCCATTTGGTCCAGGACTTTGTTCATAGGGAGTGTTTTTATTGCATATTCAATTTCATTTCTAGTGATGGGTCTGTTTAAATGATCAATTTCTTCTTGAGTCAGTTTGGTGGACTGTTTGTCTCTAGAAAGTTGTCTATTTCTTTTATGTTGTCAAATTTGTTGACATACAGTTGTTCATAGTGTTCTCTTATGGTTTTTTGTATTTCTGCAGTATCATTGAGATTTCTCCTTTTTCATTTCTTTTTTTGCTTATTTGGGTTCTTTCTTTTTCTTGATTGAGTCTGGCCAGAGGTTTGTCAATTTTGTTTACTCTTTATTTCATTTTATTTTATTTATGTATGTACTTATGTATTTATTTATTTATTTGGTCTTTTGTCTTTTTAAGGCCACAACACATCATTTTATTTTATTTATGTATGTACTTATGTATTTATTTATTTATTTGGTCTTTTGTCTTTTTAAGGCCACAGTGGTGGCACATGAAAGTTCCCAGGCTAGGGGTCTAATCAGAGCTGTTGCTGTGGGCCTATGCCAGAGCCACAGCAACGCCACATCCAAGCCACGTCTGCCACATACATCACAGCTCACAGCAACACCAGATCCTTAACCCACAGAGATAAGCCAGGGATTGAACCAGCCGCCTCAGGGTTCTTAGTTGGATTCGTTTCTGCTGCTCCAGGATGGAAACTCCTCTATTTTATTGCATTTATTTTTTATTTATTTATTTTTTGCTTTTTAGGGCTGCACCCATGGCATATGGAAGTTTCCAGGCTAGGGGTCAAATCAGAGCTGCCAGCTGCCAGCCACAGCCACAGTCTATGATCTATGCCACATCTCATGGCAATGCCAGATCCCCGACCCACTCCTACTTTCCTGTCATTCTCATAAAATATAATTTTCCATCCCTTCTCTTTCAGTTTATATGTGTCCTTTGCCCTAAGGTGAATCTCTTGTAGGCAGCATATTGTAGGCTCTTGTTTTTTTAATCCAGTCTGCCACTCTATGTCTTTAGATTGGAGGATTCAGTCCATTGACATTTAAGGTAATTATTGATAAATATGTATTTATTGCCATTTTAAACCTTGTTTTCTAGTTGATTCTTTGTTTCTCCTTTGTTACTTTCTTTTGGGGGGGACATTGAATGATGTCCTTTTATTTTATGCTTGTTTCCTTTTCTTTTTAGTTCTTGTGAATGTATTTTTGGTTTTGATTTGTTGTTGCCCTGCTTTTCAAGTATATTAACCTCTTCCTATATCTGCTTGCTTTAGCCTGATAGTCATATAGGCTCAAACACATTCTAAAAAAAAAAAAAGAATCTAGATTTTCTTACTTTCCTTCCCCACATTTTATGATTTTGATGTCCTTTTTTACATCTTCATGTTTATCCTTTTGCTGTTCCTTGTGTTTATCATCACTTTTATAAATACTTTTTTTTCCTTTTAGATCTGTATACTGGCTTATTTAAGTAATTGCTCCATCCTATATCTTCTTACTTCTTTCCTATTTAGGAAACCTTTCAGTATTTCTTTTAGAATGGGTTTAGTATGGCTGTAATCTTTTAGGTTTTTTTTTTTTTTTTTTTTTTGGAGAACTTCGTTATTTCTCCTTCTATTTTAAATGATAATCTTGTTGGATAGAGTATTCTAGGTTGTAAATTTTTCCCTTTTAGAACTTTGAATATATCTTGCCACTCTCTTGTGGCTTGTAGCATTTCGGTAGAGACATCAGCTTATAGCCTTATGGAGGTTCCCTTACAATTAACTCTTTTTTTTTTCCCTCTTGCTGCCTTTGGAATCCTCTACTTATCTTTAACTTTTGCCATTTTTATTATAATATGTCTTGGTGTGGGCTTGTTTGGGTTCAACTTGTTTGGGGCCTTCTGTACTTCCTGTATCTTGATATCTCTTTCCTTCAGATTTGGACAGTTTTCAGCCATAATTTCTTCATATATATTTTCAATCACCTTTATCTTCTCCTTCTGGAATTTCTATTATGTGTAGATTGACCCACTTTATATCATCCCATAGATCTCTTATATTGCTTTCATATTCTTTCATTTGGTTTTCTGTCATTGTCCTGATAGGGCGATTTCCCTTATTCTATCTTCCAAGTCACTTATTTGTTCTTCTGCATTGTTTATTCTTCCCTTCAATGCCTTTAACTCAGCTTGTGATTCTGCAAATCAGTTTTCTAATTTTTTCTTGGCTCCTCCTTATATTTTCTAATTCCTTTCTAAAGTAATCTGCATTACTGTTCATATCTGCTCTTTTTTTTTTTTTTTTGGTCTTTTTGCTATTTCTTTGGGCTGCTCTCGCGGCATATGGAGGTTCCCAGGCTAGGGGTTGAATCAGAGCTGTAGCCGCCGGCCTACACCAGAACCACAGCAACGCGGGATCTGAGCCGCGTCTGCAACCTACACCACAGCTCACGGCAACGCCGGATCGTTAACCCACTGAGCAAGGGCAGGGACCGAACCCGCAACCTCATGGTTCCTAGTCGGATTCGTTAACCACTGCGCCACGATGGGAACTCCTCATATCTGCTCTTAATTCCTTCATATCTTCTCTTATTTCCTTCATAATTTTCACTGTCTCCTTTTTGAACTCAGTATCTGTAAGGCTGCAGAGGTCTCTTCCATTGTTTGCTCCATCAGGGGAATTCTCCTGTTCTTTTAACTGGGAATGGTTCCTGAGCATCTTCATTTTGCTTACATATTTTTTTATTCTGTAATCTTAGGGTAGACAACCACTGTAGTCTTGAAGGGCTATGTTTATGTGAGAGTGCTCCTGCATAGTTTGTGAGGGCTCACTATTTTTTTTGTGTGTGGGGCTGCTTTTGGTTTGGATGTTTGCTGTCTCTTTCCTCAGTGTGTGCAGGCTGTTATCCCCTTGATAGGGGATGTTGCAGTGTAAGGCCTGCTCTTGCTCCAGGAAGATGGAGGCAGTGGGCAGGGGTAGTAGTCAATGCCTGGTTGCTAGGCTCTTGACAGTGATAAGGACCTATGGGGAAGTGGCACAGGCTACTCCTAGTTGCAGAGTTCTGGAAAGTGGCAGTGACCCTCAAAGAGGTGTGGGTAGCACCCAGAGCCTTTGGCAGTGGCAATGGCAGGGTGTGTGCATTCCCAGGGGAATGAGGGCAACAGGTGGCTCTTTGTTGCAGTGGCCTTCTCTGTGGTGACCCCAGAGGTGACTGTGGCTGTAGATGGTGCCTCTTCAATGACCCTAGTGGTGGCAGGCCACACCTACCTCTAGAGTCTTTGATCCCTGCAGTGGTTTGTCCCCATCACCCATAGCCCATGCAAGAGGTACTCCACTACCTAAGAGCCTGCGCATGTCCAGAGAAAGGTATTCTTACGCTGGCCCCTCCTCCTCTTGCCCTCCCAAATAATGGCACCTTGCTCCTTGTGTGCGCCCAAGCCCTCTCCCGTTCACCCTAGACTGTGGTATTATGCTCCCAAGCCTTTGGTGCACTCCCTAGCCCCTTGGACTCTTTCCAGACAGCCAACTTAGTCCTTTTCCCAGAACTGACCTTGGAAGCCTGTGCCTCATTGCCCAGCCCTTGCCTGAGTGTTTCAGACTGTGTTGTCTGAAGGCAGTGGTACTGATGGTCTGGGCAGATCTCTTTCTGCTTTGCCCTCCTCAATCCAGCTGCTGCATTTTTCTCTGAGGCTTTGAGGTTCTGCCTCCAGGACCATAGCTTCCCAGGGTGTGGGTTCCTTTTCCTTTTTCACAGCACCCTCTCAGGAGTGCTGGTCCCATACTGTACAGCTCCCTTTTAAGAATGCTAGTTCCATCCTGAGTCCACTTTTTTTTTCCTCTTCTCTTTTTCCTCTTCTTTTTTTCCCCCCTTTTCTGCTCCCCAGTTATGTGGAGGGTTTCTTCCCCTTTTTTTAGGTTTAAGATCTTCTGCCAGCATTCAGTAGATGTTCTGTGCCAATCATTCTACAGGTGCATGATTTTTTTTAATGTGTTTTTGGGAAAAGGTGAGCACCACGTCTTATTCCCCTGCTGTCTTCATCCCACCCCTCCAGAACAATATTACTTTTCAATTAGAAAAGTACCCTGTGCTATTTTTACCTATAGGCTGCATATATAAACTGTGTATTATTAATTCAATTACATTTTAAAAGTAATAATCCAATATTGATTCCAGTTATTGGGGTCACAGTCTTATAAAAGCACACATTACCAAACCCCCAAAACTTTGCAGTTATGGTGTTAAATCGACTAAAGTTAACCAAGTATAGAACCATGTTTTCCACTATCACAAGTTACTTTATTTTTCTATCATTTACATAGTACATTATAGTTTTAACGGTATTTGGAATTTATTTTAATCAGGTATGGAAGATACGCAGACTTGGAATTGAGTGTTTGTGAAGCAAGAACTCTCATGGGTACTAGAAATGCGAGGCTGCATGGAGAAGCATCAGAGTTGGTTGGGAGGCAGAGGGGTTGAGGGAAATCATGGGCAAGGGCCTTTGGTGTGATTTCCATGGGCAGACACAGGTGAAGCAGTGTGATCAGGTTTAGGATTGGCCAGTTTAAACATTCAATTTCAAAAGTCTCAGGGCTTGATTTTCTAGTACCCAGCCTTTGGAATGATTGGGACAAGGAGACAAGGGCTTTTAGTGTAAAAGCCCAATAAAGAAGGTGATTAGGGATATGGGCTCTGGATTTGTGGTTTACATTTGAAAGGCACATGCAAGGGAGAGTTTTTATTATCTGTAAGAATTGTCTATCTGTGGGAGGGGCAGTTCTTTCAAAGTAGCAAAGTCTCAGATGTCAAAGTATCAATACAAAAAATAAAACAGGGTTAATACAATCATATAGTTATGCTAGTGTGCAATCTAGGAACTAAGACTACCTAGGAAGTAGCTCAGATCTACTGACTAGAGACTAGAAAACCCCTGACATAAAAATCTTTCTTTAGGCTATTAGCTTCAGGGGGCTAGCTAGAGGTAGCTGAAAAACATTAAATGAGATCAGCAAGGTCAGAAAAGGAGCTTTAAAAAAATCTATACAAGGTGATCCATCAAACTAAAATAAAACATACGAGAGAGATGAATAGTTTAAAAAAATCGGCCAGGAGATGAATTCATTCCAGGTAAAAATTTTGAAAAATTGAGCTATCTTAAAATGACTTTAAGTCTGTTTAAAATCCTGTCTTAGTCTGCTCAGGCTGCCATAGTATAATACTGTAGACTAGGTGGCTTAAACAATAGAAACTTATTTTCTCACAGTTCTAAAGGTTGGGAAGTCCCTCTTCCTAGCTTGCAGTGGGCTACCTTCTCACTTTGTTCTCACATGGGGGAGGGGGAAAGATCTAGAGAGATCTGACTATCTCTTCCTCTTTTATAGGAATACCAGTTCTAATATATCAGATTACCATCCTTCTGACTTCATTTAATCTTAATCATGTTCTTAAAGTCTCTGTCTCCAATACAATCACATGGAGGATGAGGGCTTCAACATATAAAATTGGGGAGGAGACAAAATTCATTTTTCAAAGCAGTATGCCTCTAAATTCCCCAAACTCATATCTTTATCGTGTACAAAATATATTCATTCCATCCCAACAGATCCTAAAGTCAATTCATGAGCATCACCTCTAAGGCTAAAGTCCAAATGCTAATCTAAATACTATCTAAATCAGATATGGATGAGACTTAAGGTACAATTCATCCTGAAACAGAATTCCTCTCCAGCTGTAAACCTGTGAAACCAGACAATTTATGTGCTTGTGAAATAGAATGGTGGGAGAGACATAGATGTTCTCATTCCAAAAGGAAGAAATAGGAATAAAAGGATGGAGTGACAAGTCTCAAGCAAGACCAAAACATATCAAGGCAGATTTCATTAGATCTTAAGGCTCGTGAAGAATCCGCTTTGGCTCCATGTCCTACCTTCTGGACCCACTAGGGTGGCAGTTCTTTGGCTCTGCCAGGTGGAGGGTCTCATCCCCAAAGCTTCAGTTAGAGGCTGTATGGCCTGTTGAAACCAAGGTGATAGTCCTACCCTTTAAAGCTAAAGAGGCAGCCCTAATGATCTCTGAATGGCCTCTGGGGTCATTCTTCCCTTTTATTAAAGAATAGTGTGCATTTGCAGCCAAACAGCTCTATGGTCCTAGCCTGTAGAATCTAAGAAGTTGGACAGTCTTCTTTCATTTCATCCTATCTCAGTCTCCTTAACTGGCATTGTTTCTTATAATATAATCCCATCTCTGTTGCTAATTTTGTTGAGGTGGCTGAATAAATTTGCAATTTGAGTTCCTGCGAATCTTTTTAAATGGTTGTTCAGCCATACCTTCTGTGTTTTCTTTAGAACAAGCTTTCTCATTTTTTGTAAAATGAGTAGACAGAATATTCTTAGTCTTCAATTTCTTTTTTCCTTTTTGCTTTACAATTCCTGCCTTGATTCATCTCTCTGTTCTTGCAGTTTACTAGAAGCAGTAAGGAAGTATTATGCTGATCCTTTAACACTTTGCTGAGCAATCTTCTCAGCTAAATACCCATTTTTTAAAAAAAATTATTTTTTAATTGAAGTAGAGTTGATATACAATGTTATGTAAGCCACAGGTGTACAATATAGTGAGTCACAATTTTTAAAGGTTGTATTTCATTTATAGTTATTATAAAATGTTGACTATATTCCCTGTGCTAGACAATATATCATTGTAGCATATTTTGTACCTAATAGTTTGTACCTCTTAATCCCCTACCCCTATTGTGCCACTCTCTGTTTCTTCTCCCCTCTTTTAACCATTAGTTTATTCTCTGTGAGTCTGCTTCTTTTTTGTTTGATTCCCTAGTTTGTTGTATTTTTTATATGTATCCACATATAAGTGATATCATACAGTATTTGTCTTTCTCTGTCTGACTTATTTCATTTACCAGAATGCCTTCCAAGTCCATCCATGTTGCTACAAATGGCCAAATTCTTTCTTTTTATGTGGTTGAATAGTATTCCATTGTGTGCATATATGTATATATGCATTTTCTTTATTCATTCATCTGTTGATGGACACTTAGATTGCTTCCATGTTTTGGCAATTGTAAATAACGCTGTTATGAATATTGGAGTGCATCTATCTTTACGAATTAGTGTTTTTTGGTTTTTTTTGGATATATACCCAGGAGTGGGATTGCTAGCTCATACATTCTATTTTTAATTTTTTGAGAAACTTTCATACTCTTTTCCACAGTGGATGATTGGATGCATAGAGCGAGAAGTTAGAAGTTTTTAATAAAGAGAAAATATAAAGAACAACCAAACAGAAATGAAGAGTAACTGAAGTGAAAAATACACTAGAAGGAATTGGCAGTAGACTGAATGATTCACAGGAATGGATCAGTGAGCTAGAAGATAGAGTAGCTGAAAATCACTGCCACTGAACTAAATACTCATTTTTATTGCTCGTAAGCTCTATCTTCCATAAAATACTAGAACATCAGCTCAGCCAAGTTCTTTGTTCTTCATAACATGGTTATTTTTTCTTGTAGTCTCCAATAACACGTTCTTCATTTCCATCTGAGACCTCACTGGGATGATCCTTAACATCCATATTTCACTAACATTCTGTTCATGATTATTCATGTATTCTGAAATAAGATACAGATGTCTCTCAAGCTCTCCTCTTTTCTTTCTGAACCCTTACTAGAATCACATCTGATATCTATAATTTTACCAATATTGCCTTCATGACAATCTAGGCTTTTCATAGGATGCATCTCAAAACTCTTCCAGCCTGTACTCCCTACCAAGTGCAAATGAAATCTGAGCCACATCTGCGACCTACACCACAGCTCATGGCAATGCCGGATCCTTCACCCACTGAGTGAGGCAAGGGATCAAAGCTATGTCCTCATGGATGCTAGTCAGATTCATTTCTGCTGAGCCACAATGGGAACTCCAAATGCTGCTGTATTTTCTAGGATTACTAATTTGGTACTTTTCCTATTCATACAATCTTATATTTTTTTCAACAGAGATCATTCCTTTTCCTCTTTGAGTTTGGGACCAAGTAGGATGCTGTTTAACAAATACATAAAAATGTGCAAGAGGCTTTTCACTTGGTAGGGAGTACAGGAATGGTCAGGGATGATTTTGTAAAATTTCTGGGAGAGTAGAACCCAAACAGCTACCTAGTTTCTGGATATATAGAGAACAAAGGGAGTTGAAAATTATACCTAGGAACACCAGTGTATCTTGTTTAGATATCAGTGAAGTGTCTGACCTAGCTAAAGAAAAGGATCAACACTGGGAAATAGTGAAGAGGAAACTGATTACTTGAGCAAGTTGTAAATGATCTTCAATAAGAGGACATTTCTCTGGGAAGGAAGAAAAACCCTGAAGATCCAATTGAAACTCAGTTGAAGGTTTTTGAGCAAGTGAGTGAAATAGTAAAATCTATGACTTCAGAAGATTAATTTAGAGCAAGGTTTGTTAATACTCGCTCCTAGGATCATTCATTAATAGGGTTCCTCCAAAATGATCTCCCAGGTCAAATAAATTTGGAAGGTACTGGGTTTCTTTAATGTGGGTCTTTCTCTAAGATATTGATATGCTAATGAGCATTTTGATTTCCAGAAGGAAACTATAGCATTTCCCAAATGTGTTTGACCATGGAACTCTTTCTAGGAAAAGAATGCCTTGGATCAAGTATTCCCTATGTGTTGATACCAATCTCAGTCTCCAGACTGATATTTGAAAGATATGTCTGTTCTATATATATATATTTTTTGGTCTTTTTGCCTTTTCCAGGGCTGCTCCTGCAGCACATGAAGGTTCCCAGGCTAGGGGTCCAGTTGGAGCTGTAGCTGCCGGCCTGCAGCAGAGCCACAGCAACGCGGGATCCGAGCTGCGTCTGCAACCTACACCACAGCTCACGGCAACGCCGGATCGTTAACCCACTGAGCAAGGGCAGGGACCGAACCTGCAACCTCATGGTTCCTAGTCGGATTCGTTAACCACTGCGCCACGACGGGAACTCCTGTATTTTTTAATAACTCATTTGATTTCTGGTTTAATTCTCTGTTCCCAGGTTGGAAAAATATTCAAGATTTCTCCATTTTTTCCATGTGTGTGTCTTATGTCCTGGAGTGTTTTAGTGCCAAGGAGTTAGGAGATTGTGGAAACATCCTCTGTGTCATCTATGTATGCTGAGATGTCCTGATTGCTATCTGGTCTGTACAGCTGTTGCTAACTCCAGTGGCTCTCTTTATGCCGTCCACACCATTCTCATATTTATGGGAATTTACCTTATCTGTTCCATGTTGAGGTATAAGAAATTCTATATGAATGCACAATGCCCCATCTTTCTTAGACATGTTGTTTAGCGGCTCTGTAAGGGCTTCCTGATTCTTCTTGGTTTCTGTTCAAGAAATGGGACACATGTCCCATATACCTAAGGGTTTAGGGCTTTTCCATGAGATTTCCACCTAAATCTTTACTCGGTGTCATGACATGTTTTTGTTTCTTAGGAAACTAAATTTTTGAAACTCATGAGCAACTGAGAGCTATCTTTTCCACATATTCTTCTATAACTTCTCTTCCCTGAGGAAATGCTCTGGCTCTCTCTTAAGACATCTTAACACGGGGAGAAGGGTAGAGGCAAGAAATACCCGATGAAAAAAAAATCATTATTTCCAAGATGTTTCCTGCCACACTTTCTAACATCCTCTGTGCAATACCAGTCTAAATAATAGAGGGTTGAAAGTGATGAATAAGAGGGTGTGTGTAGTAGTATTGCTGTCTTGAGTTTTATCATGTGTGGTAGATTACAGTAATAGCTCTCAGTAAAAAATTGATTATCTCATTGACTACTCATTGTAGTCCTTTGTGGAGTTGTCTCCTGCGTTGACTCTTGAAAGGCTTCTCTCATTGGGAACTCTTCCTTGACCATATGAAGAAGGCTGGGCTAGCTTGTTGAAGACACGGGGATCAACTCAGACTCAGCACCAATGGACAGACACGTAAGTTAGCTCCAATTGAGCAGCTGACTGCAAGTGCATAAGTGCATCTTAATTGAGACCCGTACTGCCCAGATGAGTCTCCACCAAAGTGTTAGTATGGACCATGAGAAAAATAAAATGGTTGTCTAACCCATTTTTATTAATATTAAAAATACAATACAGAAAAATATGGTAGGAATGGAAGATTGAAGAGATTTCATAGGAAGATTTTCTCAAATTTGGATACATGGGATCAAGGAAAGGAAGAACTCAAGTGGGTTGAGCTGGAAGGTCTTATTTTTCATCCAGTGATTGAAAGTGGTTTTTTTAGTTTAAGGTGCCTCATGTTCTTCTGCCAGGAAATTCACTTATTTCTGGATAGGATCTGAGGATTTAATCCAAACTCAACAAAATCATGTAAATGTTTTAGAAAAAGAGTTCTTGGTGAGATATTATGGGGAATAAAGAAAAAGGAAAAGTCAAGTATGATTATGGAGATTCTAATCTTAAGACTTAGAAAATTGTAGAATAGCTAAATCAATAAAAAGGAAGGATCAAAATGTGATTATAGAAATCCTCATCCTCAGTGACTTAGCCAGCTGTAGATATGTAGCTGGGTGGCCCCATGCTAGGTGGAGGCTTGGCATCATTCTGCAGTTGTGTCACTGGCTTGGGTTCAGGAGGTGGTTTTGCTGTCACTGATGAAGTGAAAAAATAAACAGTTGTCTTAGTATAAGCATATTTTCAGATAGTAGGCACATCTGAAATGGGTTTTCCTAAAGATTTACTTAAAGCAGTGAGGTAAATGTCATAAAATCTAGAAATATCAAAGATATGAAGGGACTCATTATATATGTCCTCAGGTTCTGAATCTAAACTCCGTATTATAAAATGGACTAGTTAGCTGTGATTAGCTAGGCTCAAATAATACCAGCTGTGGTTTCAGGGGAACTTCTACTAGCCCTATTAATTGCTTTTTTTAACAAATTTATTTTGCATCTATTATCTTATTTAATCTTTACAACATTCCTAAGATTTAGAAATTATTTTTATTCACATTTTAGAATGAAGAAACTGAATCTGTGCTGGAATAATCGGCCAAAGTTAACGCAGCTGGTAAATAGTAGCACAGGAGTTTTTGGTCTGGAAAGGTTGTTTGACATTAAATTGTGTCCTTTTTCTCTCAGTGATGCCTATTTCAAAGGCATTGGTAACCCATGGTGCCTCAGGGACCACTGAGCAGAAAAAGGAGGGAGAGAGGAATGTCCAGGCAGTACTCTGAGTCCCTCACTCAAGTTTCAACCAGAGCACATCCAATATATATGAGTCCCATTTAAAGTTTTTTAAAAAAATTCCAAAATGCTGTATACCACAATGTCTCCTAATGCTGTACTAACAGCACTTGAAGTCATACCCAAGATTGTGTGTTTGATCTCACAGCAGTGTGAAACCTCCCCTGACCTGGAGCACATGGAACTTATTGCCCTTGGGATGTGCTTTAGACTCCAAAACAGCACTAAAGATGTCCCATGGACCTTGGCAGCCTTGCCCTCCTCAACAAAGCCAATTAAATTATCATAGTACCTGCAGGGTTCTCACTGCTGTCAGTGATATCACTGTTATCACAGCTCATTGAGCTCTCTCCCAAGAGGGAAGTGATATCTTCGCCAAATATCTTGAGGCAGTTTTCAATGAGAAATTGTACAAAAGAAATCTGTAAAACAAAAGGGCAAAAAACCAGGGTGTTCTTTTACATATAGCATAGTTATAATCATATTTCATATATGAATCTTGGATCGTACAAAAAATACAAAGGAATGCTGAGAAAAATTGAGATGATTTCAAAAAATTATATGTTATATATACACATATGTAATATGCATATATATAACACATATGTATATATAACATATATGTATATATAAACAACAGTTTTCTCTAAGAAACAACTGATATTTCCAAGAGTACTTTGGGCATAGATTTAAAAATTCTTTTAATCAGTGGGCTAAAGTTATAATTTGTGGCCTAGTTTAATAGCTGACATTTTTGTAATGATGGTTACATCTTTAAGACAATTTTCAAGTAAGCTCTATAGGATGTTTGGGGTGATGGTGTATATTCTCTTATTAAATTTTATTTTTATTATAATTTTCCAGTTTTATTGAGATATAATTCACATATATCATCTTATTAAAATTGATAAAGCATCTAATAGACAAAAACTTGTGAAATTTTCTTAAGAATTACCTGAAACTTGGGAAACAGAGTTTCTGTGGTTTTTTTGTGAAGAAAGGAAACAGCTAGAGAGAAAACATCTCTCTTGGTGTAACTGCATTGCCTTGTCTCATGCTTGCCATCTGAGTAAGCTTGGGGAAGGGCTATGATCTTATTAGGCATGTTGTGGCTCAATTATGATGTTCTGAAATCTTTGCCTAGTTTCCTCATCCTGTAATGGAGGTGAAATAGTAGCCAAGTATTTTTCTGAATGAGCCACAACTGGCAGCAGAAGGCCAGTGTGTATGGAGCCATGGGTGCTCAATATTGCCCAAGCCACCTAAGATGTTCCAGCAATGACCAGAGGAGCTGGGTGTTGTCATCATTGTGTAATGATGAAATCATGGCTTGAAAACTTTGCCCAACTTTACACATCACTCCCTTAGTGATTAGGCTAAGAGTTGAACCTTGGCTATCAGACTCTAAAGCCCAGGTTCTTTTCAGTCATCTCATCTGACTCTATTGTTGAGACTCCTGGATGGGAAAGGAGAAGTGATTCAGCTGCTCCCAATTAGCAGCTTGACAACCTACCTTCCCAGACCCCACCAGAGTAGGATGAATGACTGTCACTCCATAGGAGTATAATTAAAATGTGTACTTTAAAACTTTGGTCCAGAGTTCCTGTCGTGGCTCTGCGGTTAATGAACTCAACTAGCATCCATGAGGACGTGGGTTCAATCCCTGGCCTTGCTCAGTGGGTTACGGATCTGGCATCGCTGTGAGCTGTGGTGTAGGTTGTAGACATGGCTTGGATCCCACGTTGCTGTGGCCCTGGCATAGGCTGGCAGCTACAACTCTGATTGGACCTCTAGCCCAGGAACTTCCATATGCCATTGGGTGCAGCCCTAAGAAGACCAAAAAATTAAAATTTAAAAAAATAAAAAGCTAGCCCATCAGAGTTAACACTGCAGACTTTATGTTCAAGTGGGGATTCTGCCCTGAAGGGCATAAAAGTGAAAGATCTCATTACCTTGTTTGTGAAGTTGTTTTCTGAGATGCTGGAATTAGGTGGACAAAAAATACTTGGGGCTATACACACTGATAAATTATAAGCCGTCATCTGATTGGATGAGGAATGTTGCTCAATGTTGCTTAACACTCCAAAAAGGTATCGTAAGAGAACAACATTGGCTCTTGGCAGCTGGTCTAAAAGCCTAAAGACAGAAAAACACACTTCTAAATAAAGCAAGTCATTTTGCTTAGGAAGTGGAAATACAGAGAGAGAGAACAGAGTACTCGTTTATATACTATGTACACAAACCATTCTTGAAGAGTTTCAGGCATGAATGCATATAAAACTGTTTCATTGAATTCAGTTCCTGAACCAGATAAGAACTTCTCTGGTTAGTTAGGTGTTTGACAAAGATCATACCACTGGCAGATTGGTCCTCTAGCATCTCTTAGACCATTGGATTTCAGCTTCAGTAGTTTCATGTATTTAGAAGGTGTAAAATGGTTGAGGATTCCACATTAATACGATCAGGAGAAAAACAAGAATTCAGTATCAGCAGTAAGGCATGCATCTGTTTTTAAAGTGGCCTCCATGGATTATGATCAAAAGAAACCTTTGACATTGGTCATTATTTTAGTGGACAAAGCTGTAAACTATAAACTCATATTTTCCTAAGAGTATATTGGTTGTATTTTTGAGATGTGACCAGAGTCAAGTAATTATTGCATCATTACCTCTTGGTCGCAGTTATTTTCTCCTCCTCATTTCCTTGATCAATAACACCAAGCCATTTATCATAGAGACTGGCTGAGAATATACTTCCTTGGATATTTCGAAGAAAATCCTTATATAGATAAAAAAAAATGCATGTATATTATTCTTATAATAAATATATTGGAGAAGTTTCAGAGAAAAAATTTGGTTGAAGAATTCAGTTCAGTCCCCACTTGCATCACAATTACCCAAACTGTGACCCAAGTAGAACTTGGCTCTGACTCTGCACAGCCTTGCACATCTAGAAGTAGGTGCTTGGATTGTCTCCAACTATAATTTGAAGCATAAAAGTAGAGTCTAGACTGTAGTAAGAATGAAGCTAAGGCCTCTTTATCATCTGGGACTTACTCTTTGTGTGCATTATAGCACACTAGTACAAACTGACATGGTCTCGTGATAACTGATCCTAAATCCTGTTAGCTTTTTGAAAAGAAATGTCCATACCCATTTTGCTAATTTATTTTAGATACAGTGTTTGCTCTTAATTCAAGCAAGAAAAGTTCTGAAACAAAATAAACATTCCCCAGCCCCCTCTTGCATACATATTAAGACAGAACTGGGCTTTCTGACTTGAGGTTCATATGCTCCTTGGGAAAAAAACTACTCTCATGAGAGCTTCAGTCTTCCTTTGTTTAACTGAATAAAAGTTCAGTTCTACAGACTTTTGAGCAGCAGGCAGAAATATATCAAAATATCCAATGAGTAACTACATGTTACCTGTTACAACTGCTTGAATGGAACATATCCTTCCAGGAAAGGAAATTTAAAATTTAGATGTATCACAGCTTCAGGCCTCTGAGTATCAGGGCTAAGTATAAGCATCCTAAGTGGAGGCTTGTAAGGTTCATCACTTTAGAGGGCTGATGAACAAGTCTTAATGTCATAGAATTAGGCCTATTAAAATTTATGAAGTGGTAATGTTTTGTGCAAGACTGAGGGAAAATTATTACATCACCTTGCTAGTTTCACAGGTACACCTTGCTTCCACTGGTCTTATTATATAGCCTGACATGTCTTAATAGTAGTTTGTTTAGGAAATGCCTCTAGGCAACTTTCATGATTTTAATCCAGTAAGTGTTCACTTGTTTCAGTACTCATTTGAGCTGCTATTTGTGCCAGGTGTTCTTTTGAGTATTGGAGATGGAACAGTGAAGACATGGACAAAGTCTCAGTCCTCTCATACCCTTACTATGTTGTTGCTATACATTACCCACTTATGGTCATTAGGATTTTTCATGGTGTTTCCTAGGGAGTGGCCCCAATATATTTGGAGGGAGGAAGCACTCTAGCTTTAGCTAGTCCTGAGAGTCTGGGAGGGTGCAGCAAGGCCTTTGATATGTGTACCAAACTACATGCACTTGCACCAGGTGTCTCCTCTCTTTCCTGGACTCTGTGCAGTTGCATTGATGAGGTTGAATGTGGTTAAACCAGAACATGACCCCCACAGAATATACTAAGGGTATTTGCTGTTAGGCCTCTTTTTATAGATATCTTAATGGCAGACTCAGTGTGATACTGATGATGTATTCATTTCTGGTGTGAACCAACTCTCTGGTTAGTTTGACACATGATATTATCAAGGCCTAGGTTGCAAAGTCTGATACCCCACCAAAACCAGTCAACTTTAGGAAGAGAAAACTTTAGGAACGTCTAAGAACTGTACCTATGAGTAGTCACTCTCTTTCTAATCTGTGCTTATAACGTAGATTTAGGCAAAAACTTACTAACTCTTGGTAGAAAATCAAATGTGTGCACCTTACAAAGGGCAGCACTCATCTCGCTATTTGCATACAGGGGTCAACTCTAAGTCATTTCTGAACTGTTGCTATTTATCATACAATCAAGTACGATTGAACATTAATATGGGACAAGGAAAGATCAAATATAACTGAGTTTTTAAGATAATTTTAATAACCCATTTGCAGTTATTACTACACTAACATATTTTTGTTCAGAGCTGCTAATAAGTACCAGGATGGATTAATTTATTTTCTGTTCTATTATTCCCCTTGTAGACATGTAACTAGATACTTGTGATTTAGCTGTATCATTTCAAAATCAAACTATTTTTTGTATAAGTCTACTGAATTTCCAGAATTCAAACTAATTTAAACTGCTGCACCCACTTTAAAAGTCAAATTTATAAAAGAGGCAGGAGGTGGGAGCTGGTTACCATGTAACTATAACCATGGCAATGGGTCAAACATAACAAATATTAACAAAAGATGCCAAAGGTGATAAAAAGAGGTGAAAGGAGGCACAAATGGTGGAGTCACCCCTACACTAATTTTAAAGTAAAAGGAAGGAGGGATGATGAAGTGATCAGAGATTTTGGTGGTCTCACTGAGCATTTTTTGATTCATCATAAAGCAAATGTTTACTTACTGTTGTGAAATTCTATAACTATTTCCAAAAGCATAATATGAATTTTCTTTTGGAAACTTTGCCTTCATTAGGAAGGTGGTGAGGAAATCATTAAAAGCAGGAAGCTTGTTTTGGTGAAAACAAAACAAAAAACTCTGTATGTATGTGTTTTGAAATGTATAATTATTCTTTTGCAGTGAATGTTCAGAAGTGAAGATGGGGAGAGTGTTGTATGATGAAAAAGTAAAGTATATCTAACATATAGGGCTTTTAACACCCAAAGTGGCTCCTTTAAATTTTGACTTTTTTCAGTTTTTCAGATCCTTTAACTTTATGACTATTATGGTTCTTGAGTAATCATGATGAAGGACCAGAGGATCATATAGTTTCGGAGTTACTCCGTGTGTGGATAATGCTAGAACTTTCTCTACCTTTAAGACAGATGCTACCACAAGAACAGATTCATCATCCAAGTTCACTTTGTCTCCAGAGTTTAGTTTCTCCTTTAGGGCTCTGCATGCTTTTATACTGGCTGATTTTCTGAAGATGCCTTCTGTGAGTGGCCCTTTTTGATTGATAAAGGAAAGTATATCCTATAGGGAAGAAAAGAAAAGGACATGGCATTTCATATCTACAAGCCCAGAGCACATTTTGCCCCCTTTTTGATAGAGCTAGGGTGGGTGAGGATACAGGACTAGAATTAGAAAGGCTGAAGTCAATTTGTATTTTTTTTCAGTGTCTCTAAATATATTTTCAACGCAACAATCCACTTTACATTCATACACTGAAACATTTTAAAAACTTACTTAATCATATTTTTCCTTTTAAGTGAATTTTCACTGTTATCTGTTTTGAGGACTTTGTAGAATCATCCTCTCCTCCTTCACTGTTCCTTTCTCATTATTCCCTAATATAGATGCTCTTGTCCAAATATGGAATTCTTTTTGCTATACTCATTTCCCATTTGTTTATCCCTCTTTCAGTGAGAGTATACCCCATTCCAACTTCTTGTATTTCCTCCTCTCTTAAACTCAGGCTCCAAACCCCTCTCCTTCTCTGATCACATTCCCTTCTCATCAGTTTTTCATTTCCTTTTGCTGTGTCTTCATGTCCTCTGTGTACAGGGTAGAGAGATAGCAGGTATTGGAGTCAGGTAATCCAAGGTAACTGGTATCTCTTAGGCTACTTATCTGCTGTGTGACCTTGGGCACAGCCATACTTTACTGAGGCTTTTTTGTTTTTCAAGATTGAAGTGGGGATGATGATAATTATAGCTACTCGCTAAATTTGTTGTGAAAGATGCAAGGCTTGGGGTAGTAGCTAGTATGTAACTAGTATGATAATTCCTTCATATCTAACATAAAATTCCCTGTATCTATTATAGTGTTTGGAGAGACAGTGGACAGTGAATAAATGTTAATGCTGATAATTCAGTACCCCGATTTGAGATAACACAGGCCAAACTGTGAATTTCATTTGACACATTCTATCAGGATTAAACCATTCATATTTGCCAGAGGATGAGTCTTTACGCTTAAGCACTTGAATTACAAATCAAATCCATGTGGAGGTATTTAGAGTAGACTCAGCTGAAGGAGACCTGAGATTAGTATGGAGGTTTAAGGAAGGAGAGATAGGAGAGAATATGAAGAGGAAGTGGAGTCTCAGAGATTCATACGCACAGAGCCCATTTAATTGATCTGAGCAGGTTCATGTAGGTCTTTGCTAAAACCACTGCAATGGATAAGAGTATCTTTTTCTGTTGTATTTGCCTTATGACTCTACAGTATCTAAATCAGATTTTATTCTTTGAAGTAATATTAACAAGAATTTTCAGTGAAAGCCAGGGGCTATCTAATGACTTCTACAGTTGGGATAGATTTTTAGATGAACACTTGCCCTCTCAGAGCTCCCCTCCTTAAAAAGACTACAGAAGACCCAAAAAAAAAAAAAAAAGAGTTACCAGAATTGGGGTGGGCAGGTTGTCATCATCACAGATATCAGAGAGGGAAACTCCAAAGAGCTCTCTTGGCTTTGCAGGTGGTGGAGCTGGGCATTGCTTATCCTGGCGAGTGCTGGACCTCCGCCAAAAGGCCCAGTTTTTGACAAGATTCCTCTTAATTGTTTTCTGGTCTGAATCTAAGGAAGAAAGGCGCTATTACTAGTAGTAGTTTCATTTACCCTTATTTCCACCATTTCCACTTTACAGCATGTTCATTGCAATGGCTGGAAGAGAGAGAAACTGAGTCATTTGTTGGGTAGAATTTTCTTCACTCTGAAAGTGGTTAATTGCATCCTGGCATGTTAATGTATTCTTCTTCCCCACATCCTGCAAACTGGTAGTTAAACCTAGAGGCTTAATCAGACTTGAGGTTGGTTATTCCAGTGACCTTACTTCCCAGACATTGCTGTCTGCTGCCTATGTACTGTGTTATGAGGCATTTAACCTATAGTTATACAAATTTCCTGATTATCAAGTATTATCAGGGGATTCAGGTATCGAATCTCATTTTAAAAGCTAAAGCAGTTTGTTATTTAAATCAAGCAGAGTTTGGTAATCATTCTCCCTTTATAATAAGTTTCCTCCCATTCTTAGATTTCCTGTTTGGCTTTCTGAGTACCCAACCATGGTCAACATTCTTCCATTAAAAACATCTGGCTTTCATGACACAACCTATCTGACCTCATTTCTCAGCCATCCTCTTGGCCCTCTCCTCTGGGAGGCCACAACCCTCAGGTGGCTCCATGGATGCTTTCTGCAGTCAGGGTCTTTGGGACGTAGTCATTAAATGTTGGCTGTATGGTAAGATGCCAGGTGGCCATGTTCCTGTAACACCCTACCTAGCTACCCAAAGTTGACTTTTAATACCCCAGCAGCCCCCGTCAAAGGAATGCTAATGAAAGGCTTTTCAAGGAAAAGTGCTCAGCAGTGAAGAACTGAGTTAGAAATTTCTACTGCTCATCTATAAATATTTTCCTGATATCTGCTTAAATAACCTGCTTAACATTTCCTTAAATAACCTGCTAAAAAAGTCAGCAGAGGAGTTTGTAGAAACAAACAAACAAAAAACAGATGAGCAGCATTTTACCAAATATCCTTAAACACCCATCCACTTGACTTTTCTTAGATGTAGTGAGTGTATCACCATGTCCACTCACATAGATGAAACACTCATTGTGCTGGATGAATCAGAAGGCTCTTGCTTCTGCCACTCAGTTGGGTAAGTTACTCAAAACTCTTTGAGGTTTGGATTGCTCAAATTTAACATAAATGATGCTGCCTACACCTCACTGGACTAAATAATACAGTGTACTACTCAGCACAAGACATGGCTCATAGCAGCCTTGATAGAAGTAACTTCCCTCATTCTGAGGGCTTATTGCAGCCGAGACACCAGTCTCCTCCCTTTAAAGCAGACCCCACCCTCATTCTCCATTTGATTTTACAGTCTCCAGAAGGTATGCAGTCAGAAAGGAATGCCACCACTCTACCTAGCTAAGGCTCTTCCTGCCCTGACATTCACACCTCCATCATTTTAAAAGGAGAGAAGGAAGAGAGCAAGTACCTTTTTAAGTCCAGGAGGAGATTCCTCTGTATTAACATGTACAAATATTTGTTAAAGATATATGTTTATCTTCCTGATTTTCCCACTCTTAACCTGGTTTTATTATTTCTAAAACTATCCAAATATATTCTATTATTCAGCTTTAATATGAAAAATGCTCTTAAGAAGAGTGCTCCACCCCTTGTTACAAAGCTGGATACACTATGAGCAGAGACAGAAAGCAAAGAAGACATTGAGTCCTGTACTTTCCAAAGATATTTTCAGGCTTAGCTGGACCTTCAAGTAATGTGCATTTTTTGGTACTAGAGCTCATGTTGCCTCTGTGACCAATAAAAATATATGTTATAGCCATGAGAAATACAGAGACTAGTAAACAAGCTAACTTTACAACCTCACCTTTTTAAAATAGTCCTGGCAAGATTTTAGGTTAGTGTTTCCTCATGTTCAAAATTTTTGAAATTTTGTACTTAGAGAATAAAAATCATAATAATAAAAAGATTAAGTAGAAGTTCTGTTCTGGCCCATATACTTCCCAAATTAATAACACATTTTTCCTAAGGGAAAGAAATAGCAATGGGACAATATTAGAATGGTAGAGGAAAAAATTGCAAGACGGAAGATTAAAACAAACACACAAAACCCAACCCAACCCATAAACATTCAGTCTAGTTTCAGTCATGCCCTGAGTCTGAAGCAGGCGTGGAAAGTGAGCTTGCTGTGGAGGTAGAATTGTGAAGTCAGTTCAGCCTAAGCCCAGAACAGATTCTAATTCAGTTCTAAAACTCTACTCCAGTGGAGTTTTCTTGCGTTTCAAGTGTTATCTAAGCCATACAATCATCTAACCACCTCCTGTGAGGGCCTGAGATGCTGGACAAAACCTTGGGATGGGGAAGATGTGTTCCCAGACTGTAGAAAGCCCATGTTCTAATGAGACACACAGATGTGGACACACATAATTATATGTGGGAAGTGCTCGGGACTACACAGAAGGGAGCTGTCTGCTTAGAGGAATTAAAGAGAAAAAACTAAACCTTCCTAGAATTGAGTCGGGTCTTTCTTTGAGCTTGATTCTGAGTGGGTATTGGATACCTGCCTATACTGCCTCCCCACCAGACATGGAGAATTGGCTCTATGTATGAGTTTGCTTTCAGGAATAGAGACATGAGCCAAAAGAGGACACTTGGAGAAAGGGATAGGGCTCACCTCTCTCCTGCTGGTTCCTGGGCTTCAGAATAAACTGGCCTTGATTCTCTGGGGACCCCTGCTCCAGGAGAAAGCCCTCTTGGAAGGCTGAAGGAGAGGTGGAGTCCTCTGGTCCCTGTGGCATGAGCACGCTAGCTGGAAGATGGTTCATTTTAATTCTGTAGGGATGTTCATGTCCTGTATGGAGAAAAATCTAAATATAGATTCAGGCTAATGGTGATGAGTGCAATCAAACCTACCTTACTGTGAGAAAGTACACCACAGTAGTGTGGCTGCCATTTTTCTGGGGCTTCTGGATAAGGAAGGCTGTGACTCCTGAGTGAGCATGATGTGCATTCTCATGGGGGAAGCCCTGCAAAAAGCAGGTGCCCAAGCAAGAGTTTAAAAAGTAAAGGGAGGAATTCCCATTGTAGCTCAGTAGGTTAAGAACCTGACATAGTGTCTGTGAGGATGCAGGTTTGATCCCTGGCCTCACTCAGTGGGTTAAGGATCGATCTGGCTTTGCCACAAGCTGTGGCATAGGTTGGTAGCTGCAGCTCCAATTTGACCCCTAGCCTGGAAACTTCCATATGCCACAGGTGCAGTCATAAAAAGAAAAAAAAAAGTGAAGAGAAAATGTTTTTAGACATGTTATTGATTCAGGACATATAGATCTGTCAGTGTATTTATTGTACAACGTTCACTTCATTGTGTTTCCATCTGAGAACATTGAAGGCCCTTCTAATTTTTGCCTTGCTACTCACTCGATCTCTATATTTTGGGCAAATTATGTGCCTTACATTCCTCCTTTTAAACACTTACCCCACACACAGACTCAGAAGGATCAAAGTAAATAATAAATATTGGTGCTTAATATTTTTTAAATAATTGACTATATTTGTTAAGAACTGCTATGATCACTATTCTCTCACCCTTCAGTTTAACAAACAGATTGTTCTTTTCCTTTTGTCAGTTCAATAGCCAGGGCTATTCAAGAGTAGTGAGGATGATTTGCTTTTACGTTTCCCTTCCATTGCTGCCCTCCCTCCATGGGGGTCCTGCCAGGCAGTGATCAGAGGCAAGGCTGCACAGTGGTGGAAACTCAGAAGCAAAGTGCAAACAGTGTTTACAGGGTGGAAAACTATACCAGAAATCATTGGGAGTTGCCTGCCCAGTGATTTGTTTTGCACTTTCATGCTTTAAATTGCTTCCTCTCCATAGAATTCTCAAAGACCCTGTGCAGTGACATGGATTTAACTTTTTAAAAATACAGAGTTCCTTTTCTGATATATTATTGAGTGTAACTTCAGGAGCTCTTCATTTTGCTTTTCATTTGGCATAAATACAATGTCACTGCTCTGTTTAGAACAAGAATCACAGAGACTTCCAGAGTCTCTTCAGAGACTTTTGAGGCAAAAGCAGCTTCCATGACAACAATAAAATACAACCAAATCACAAGGATAACCAGGAGCTAATCCACAGTTGAGAATTGAGAGCACATTAAAAAATGCATTCAGAATTATTGCTAAGGTATCATCATAAATGATAGGCTCTTAGGAGTCCTTAGAGCCATCCAGCCATGGAGGATGAAGCTGTTCTAAACATAAATGTTGTTATCTACATTGTTTTATCTAAATTAATGCATTTTATTAAAATTAATATACTTAAGTAACTGATTTTTTTTCACTTTACTGCTGACTGATTTTTACGAATATGTGAGCATTAAAAAAAAAAACAAACATGAAATTTTGTCCTCAGCTATGTACTTGGTGACTCCATATACTCTAAGACTGGGAATATATATTTCATAGAAGAACTCGATTGTTTAGATTTTCCAGATTACTTGAGAATGTTCTTCAGATTGCTCACAGGATTTTTAAACAGATTGAAAAAAATATAATACATGTAAGAGGGATACTCTAAGATTTCTAGTAGAAATCATTGTCACCTTTACTATATTGCAAGTTCTGCTATAGGTCCTGTCCTTTCCCTTATTTTAATCCTTGTTTTTCACTGACCACACTGAACAGATTTCCTGATCCAAAAATACCTACTATTATTTTTAGCTCGCTTGCTCTGGTAACTATTTTAGGAGAGGTGTATAATCTCTTTATCAAAAACTTCAAAAGCATTGCTGAAAAACTCAGCAAACGACAGGTGGTTTAGTCAGTGAAGACTTGAAGAGTCTCAATGTGATTATCTCATTTTCTTTATGATGCTAAGAAAAGTTTTGGGCACAGAGCAAGTGCTAAATAAATATTTGCACTTGGATTCAGAGGAATGACTGGATTTTAGAAGATTCTCATAAAATAGAGGATATGTGGTAGTTAGGAAATGGAAAAGAGGACTTCAAGACTGGAATATGAAAAATAATGTATGAGGAAGAGAGACTCCAACTTAGTTTCTTTCATACTCAAGTAAATGAGTAGGGAAATAAAGTTTTTCAAGACAGCTGCTTATCAAGTAAAAAAGTAGGGGAAAAAATTTACATTTATCTCCCCAATTAGACCATTACCTGCTGAATGAAGAGATATTATCAGTGACTGGGATAGAAGTGTTTGGAATTATTTAATAAATGTATGAATTAATATTAGATGAGATTTTCACTTTTAGAGGTATTTAAGCTTAAGGCTAAGTGACCATTACTTTGAGACTTTAGAGTTAGAGTTTTGAACCCAATCAGTCCCATCTTCGGTTTTCCCTTACACTTACCAATGAGTGGGTATGAGGCCTCTTTCTTGCCAGAACTGACCCATAGCTGGTAATTTTTCTCGGAGCCCTTGGGAACAGAAAGAAGCATTTGTTACAGGAAATCTTTCATAGTAGATACTTCAAGAACACATTTCCTCAGTGTATCTATATTTCCAAGAAGAACGAATTTGGACCAGTATAAATGTTCTTTGGTCCATAGGGGTGGTGACAAGTTTTGAGTTAACAATACTGATTTCAGTAGCCTCTTTTCCCCCTTGCAGCCTCCAATGGAACATATGAGATTCTTGTTCCTTTTGATAAAAGCTGGGGATCTGTGGAACCATAGTGCAGTCAGCCGCTCACTTTGTGGATGACTCATGGCATTAAAAAAAAAAAAAAAATCACGGTAATGGCCCATCACTGTGGAGAAAGAGTTTAATCTCAAGTCTTGCTTTCTGCTATCTACAGATTCCTTGGAAAATGTTGGCTTTTGCCTTCAAATGTCCCTGCTCAGACAAGCATGTTGTCCAGAGAGCCATATACTCTGCCATGACTATTTCTGAGTAAATTAAACTTGAAAGGCATCATTAGCTCAGCAACCATGAGCAAAAGGAAACAAATGCCCAAGAGGCCTTATGGAATGGCAGAGTAAAGTCAGCCCACTGGCTTTGATGCAGACAAGCCCCTCTCAAGGAGAAAATGGACAAGGACTCCAACCTAAAGATGCAGAAAACAGTTTCTCCCAGCAGAATCACTGCCTAGGAATATTAGAAATCCCATCTGAAACAAGTCAAAGACTTCTGAATTAGAGTCTTAAAGGAGAGAATAAAGCAAAACATGTTTCAAATAGAGTTAGGTACAGTGCGTTCACTTGACTCCGGATTACAAATCATGGCCTTGCCGTGGAGGAGGCAGGGTCCCAGGTATGGAAGCAATCACATATACACAGGAAAATCCACTCAAAATTATGTTGCAAATAAGTAGGAGTAATAAAAATTTTTCTTGTAAGATAAAGATTGGAGATACTGTTTTGGAATCCTTTAAATCAAGCATACATATATAGGCAAATAACCTTAATTCTTCATCAAAATTATGTTTTTTCTTGTCCAGTGATATTGATAACTTTAAGCAAAGGAAAATTACAAAAATGAAATAAAATGAGCTCTATCAGTAATAAACCTCCCCAACCGTATCCCTAAAACTACTCAGATCTCTTCCAATATTTAATTCTTATTCAGGGAAAGTATATGTAAGTAAGAAATCAAGGCAGAGGGGTGCTTTAACTCAGTACATATAAATTCAGTTTTATTTAAAATGTATTATTAAGTTTCATTTGTTCAGAAATCATTGATTTCTTATACCAAATTCTGGCTGTCCTGAGTTTTTAAGGGGTGTTTTTATGCCATTGAGTCAGACAAAACCTAAATATAAATATTGTAATTATGTCATATCACAATAGCATGACATTTTCACATTTACAGAGAATTTTTATAAGGAGCATTGCTTTACAAGTGCTCCCTTCAATTCTGTTCGTCTGAATGTTACTCTCTTCCTCCCTATGCACTCTCATCCTCAAATATGACCATCTCTTTCACCAAAAAATTTGCAACAAGCCACAACTGCCCTATCAAAACATACTAGAACTGACACTTGAAAGCAAAACAAGATGAAAGTGATGTATACACAAATGTCCCCAGATCCACAGGCCTTATTCAGAACTTGCCATCTTTACTAATTTGCAGAAGGCATGAGCCATCTCATTCTCAGAACCTGCATCAAGGGGATGTAGCTTCTAGCCAGGTGGTGTTTATGTCAAAATTTACAACAAAGCATATCATTTAGGATTAATCACACTGAGATCGAGTCTTCAGGTGGCAATCAAGAAATGGGATGGAAGAGATCAGGAAAGAAGATACAGAAAGAACAGTCCAATAAAAGAGAAAATATTTAGAATCTTAAATTTTATCTATGTATATAATATACATAATAAAAATGCATGTTGTTATTAGTGCCCTAAAATTATAGCCCAATTTCATCATGCTATGGCTTTCAATTCACATAAAATTTAAAATGGGAATACAAAAATAACACTCATGTATAGACTAGTAGTATAGCTTTGCTGCCTTAACTTCTAAATTTAGGCAGACAAATATGATTTATATATCTGTAAAAATCAGCTGTATTGTCATGGGAAGTATGTTACAGACACATGAATCTCAAAAATCAGTTTGTTTTTAACAAAAATAACTTGCAGATAACTTACAGTTATTCCTAGCTTTAGGAGTGACATGTTGATAACATCATTCACTGTGTTTGAATTTGTTACTGTTATAGTTACAGACTGTAAAAAAGAATTGAAAAAAATGGCTTTAAGTTATAAAAAAATTTAAAGCAGATAATTATTGTCAAATTATTATCCATATTCTAAAGTCAAAGCTTGTATTTGGGTAATGACAAAGTAAAGCAGAGGTAGAGCACAAACCTCTGATTGTAATTTATTTTCATTCCTTTATGTAACATGAAGTTAGTAGAAGGCATTTTAGTAAAACATATTTTTCTTAGAGGATTTGTGGCACACAAAATATAACAACTTAAGCAAGAAAGAGAAAGACTGAGAATTCTGAGAGGACACGTGCTAGTCCTCAGCACCTTTAGGCTGTTTCCATAGTGGAGGAGGGATAGTTTAAAAAGGAGGGCTGGACCGTCTTCTCTCTTCCCGAGTTGCATTTTTATCGTATGGCTTTATTTCACTGCATTATGTATTCAGTTTCAGAAACATTAGATTAAGAACTGACTATAAAAGACATTTAAAAAAAGGAAAGAAGAGCAAAAAAGGAAAATATTTGAAGTAGTAAGGAGTAAACTTTCCCAAACTTGGCGATAAACATAAATTTACATATTCGAGAAGTTCAGAAAATGCCGAACAGGTAGATTAAAAGAAAACCACAGTTCAGTACTTCATAGCCACATTGCTAAAACCCAAAAATTAAGCGAAAATCTTGAAAGCAGCTGAAGAGAAATACCAAATCACCTAGAGGATTAGAGTTTAAATGAGCACAGAATACTCATCAGAAAATATTGAGACTAAAAGTGCAACATCTTTAAAGTACTGAAAAGAAAATTTTTATAAACAAAATTCTATCTCCAGCAAAAATATCCTTAAAGAATGAAGGCAAAATAAAGACATTTTAAGATAAAAGGAACTAAGAGAATCTGTTGGTACTAGATCTTTCCCTAATTTATCTGGTCTATATGATAATTTTTTTTTGGCATAAGGAGCATATTATGTTCAAAATAGTAATTTCAGTTATGTATATATTTCTTCCTGCATGTTGTCAGTTCTGTACAACAGATTAGTTCCAATAGATAGAGCTCTTTATCAACACCTTTTACTTTTCCATCTGAGAAAGTTTTACTTGATATATGAAGAACACAGAAAAATGTGATCATTTCTCTAAAGTTTAGGTCAACCTCAAGATCTAGATGTTCAAATTATTAATCAAAAAGTTATCACAATTATGCTCATTGATGTAAATGAAAATATGTTCATGATTTAGAATTCTCAGCATAGAAATTGAAAATGTTTAATAGAATTTTTTAAAATCTGAGAAACATCTGAAAGAAAAAATTTACTGGATGGGCTAAATTGCATAATGGAGATGACAAATGGCGGAGTCGGTGATTTTGAAAATAGATAACGGAAATTATCCAGTGTGAAGAAGAACGAGGGAAAAATATTGAAAAAAAGTAACAAAGCCTGAGGAAACTGTGGATAGTATCAAAGGGTCTAGTATACATATTCCTGGAATCTGAGAAGGAAAGAAGTGTGAAAAAGAGGATGAAATGAAGTAGTGCTAGAGGGAAACTTGGATCTTCAGGAATGAAGAGCGTCAGAAATATTTATTTTATGTGTATTATATATAAATGAAGTTGATTTTTTGTAATATCAAGGTGATTTTCCATGAAAAGTTCTGAATGTAACCCACTGCCATAAATCAAAGCAGCAGAGACAAGAGTGTGTTTGCTACAGGAGAACCTCTGGTCTCATCTCCCTCAAGCGTTGTATTTATCCGGTACTCAGAAGCAGATCAGAATATCTGCATGGCTTTTTCCGTTGGCCAGAAAATAACTGTCTTAAAACTATCTCTTTTTCTACCTTTAAATACTATTTTGTATGATCTAGACCTACTCTAAACTGTAGTGGAACAATGCATCATAAAAAATACTTCAGGAGTTCCCGCTGTGGTGTGAAGTGATTGGCAGCATCTCTGCAGCACCAGTATGCAGGTTTGCTCCCCAGCCTGGCACAGTGGGTTAAGGATGCAGCATTGCTGCAGCTGTGGCATAGGTCTCAACTGTGGCTCAGATCTGATCTCTGTCCTGCAAATTCCATATGCTGTAGGATGGCCAAAAAAGAAAAAAAAAAAAATTACCTCAGATATCTTGTTCATCACTGTAAATGTTTGGGCAGCTGCACTACACTCTCAGAAATCAAATTATATACAAATAACTGGGACTAATGGTGTGATTTTTCTCCCCACAGCATAAACAAAATGAGGTAGAAGTATCATCCTTCTCAACTCAGTTCAATCCTGACATTCCTCAGAATGAAAGTCCTTTCAAAAGTCTTCTGCCTTTGACATAACTAAACGTAGTACCTTCCCTTGAGTGGATCTTGTACTTGATAGGGGACAACTGACAAGATAGGAACATGAATGGTCGATTAAAGTAAAACATCACCGTTGAATTTACTAAAGGCCATAGGCGTGTGGTGGTTATATGAGAGAATGTCCTTATTCTTAGAACATACCTAAGAATTTAAGGCTAAATGGCCATGGTGTATGTATGAGCCTCAAAAATAGTTAGACACATATACCATAAGGAGAGAGACAAAGATAAAGGAAAGGCATATGGAGCAAAACGTTATTAAGTAGGTGAATCTAGGTAAAGAGTACATGAAAGTGTTCTTTGTACTATTTTTATTTCTGCAACTTTTCTGTCAGTTTGCAAATAAAAACATCAGAGTAAAGAAAAAACCAGTGGAAACAATCCAAACCACAATGTAAGTAAAAACAATTAGAGAAAAAAAAAATGTTTAATTCCAATAGGAAATACTTGCTTGTGAAAATCACTTTATTATAATGACCACTCTAATTGCTGTTAGAAGGATCCACAGAAATTTTATGGACATTTAACAGGCAATATCCTTTACATTTTTATAGGAAACTACATGCTCCCACAGAGTGCTTTCTAAATATCCCCCCTCCTCTCTTTCCCCTCTCCTTCTTTCTCCCTTCCACCCTCCCTATCTCTGTCTCTTTCTGTTTATCAGTTTCATTCTGCTAAGTCGAGAATTTGGAATTCAATTTCTGGTCTTAAAACACTTACACAAGCACAGTTCTTGATGTCCTCAGTGAAGATTTTGAGCGGAATGTTTTTGGGATGGTCCTTCTCTTTGGCTGGATTAATGTACCTAATCAAATTCAGTAATAACACAAAATAGAGTAGATAACTTAGCTATTAGCTTATTTTCAAATCAGTTTATGTTGCTAATATATTAAATATTCTTTGTTACTTTTAAAAAGCTTATAGATTCAGCAAAATCAAATTAGGGGCTGGAATAAAATATGCAAAAAGATTTCAGGACATAACCCAGAGAATAACAGGTTGCCTTTATTATCATGCGAGATTTGGGCAGAAGAGCCAGTCCTCAAAACTTTCCTGCCTAGATTAGAGGTCCCAGCACCTTCCTGAGTTCAAGGAAGTAGCAGTTGCTTTGAGAGTAACTCAGTAGAGTAAGTAAACTGCACTTTGGAGATTTAAAATATGCTTTGAGAATAATGTTAGCTCCAATCATTAGAATGGAGAGAAAGGGAAAACGAGAGTGATAACCAAAACTTCCTCAGAAATAAGCATAACATGCATGTAAATGAGAGAACTTTATTTGCAGTAGCAGCCAGTGTATATCTAAGCAAGAAGTTATTTGAGGACAGTCTTATAATTCCTACCAAGGATTTTTTTATCATGGATTAAAAAATTAAGATATGTATACTAACAAAATACCTTTGAAGGAAAGAGTTCCACTTTCCCTTTAGTTCTGAAGAACTGCAATATTTAAAAATAGAAGAAAAAATTAAACTACATAAAATGCTTGCAATATCATATTGAGACTCGTACTAACATATTAAGTGTCATTCCAGATAAAAATATCAGCAGCCAGTTGTTACTAATGTGGATGCATGTGTAAGTTGGACCCTCCTTGTAATTGGGCTTTTGATGGGCTCTACTCTCTTACAAGGAGTATTGCAGTGATGGGAAGTAGATCTTAAAGTGAGAGAAGTTGGTTTGGAATCTAAACAATTAATGGTAACTGTATAATGCAAGCTGTGTAATCATGGGCAAGTCACTTAACCACTCTGAGCCTCAATTTTCAGAACTGAAAAAGGGATAACCATACCTCAGGGTGTTCTTGCCGCTGGAAGTACTGTTCAAATACAAAGAACATTATTATTCAAATTAAATAATACTTAGCAATGGCATTTGGATGGAACTATCTTTTCTCAGAAACAAGAGTATCTTCTTAGGAAAAAAAAAAAAAACAACCCTACAGTACTTTATTCATTTATGTGTATAGCATATGGCAGATTGTAATACGTTAAATTACTTTCTAGAAAACTTACTCTGCATCACTGTAATTTTCTGATCAAGATCAATCTACCTATTGCTAAATTATTATAAATTAGTACTTTCTCGGCTAAAATTTCTGCAGCATTTAGTATCCAAAGCTGCAAATGTTTTAAGGCTTATTCATACATAAACTTATCACTTACTGACTTTTATTTATTGTGGTAAATTACACATAACATAAAATTGACTATTAGTGATCTTCAGTACATTAACAATATTGTGCAACCACACCATTATCTAGTTCTGGAATATTTTCATCACCTAAAAGCAAATCCTATGTCCATTAAGCAATCACTCCCCATTCGCCCTATCCTCAGCCCTTACACCACATTTTGTTTATCCATTTATCAGTTGATAAACATTTAGGTTGTGTCCACTTTTTTTTGACTCTTATGGATAATGCCACCATGAGCATTTGTATATTAATTTTTTTGTGGATATACGCTTTCATTTGGGTATATACCACAAAGTGGCATTGCTGGTCATGTGGTAATTCTGTTTTTAAACTTATTGAGAAACCACCAAATGTTCTACAGGGGCTGCCCCATTTTATATTCCTACTATCAACACTTCTCCTGCCCCCTCCATCACCATTTCAGGACCTATTTCATCAGGAAGTAGAATGCCCACCCAGCTCCCCAGCCTGCATGTGTGCATGGACATAGTTTCTAACTATTCATGGCAATCTGCAGAAGGGTAAAATAGCAAATGGCAAAAGCATTATGTGACAGGCATTGTTGTAAATGCCATATATGTACTTACACAGCTTTTTAACCACTATAACATCTGTAAACTTGGCTTCCACATTTCCCCTCTCACTGGAAAAAAAGTTTTTTGGACACTCCCTCATCAGAAACTTTGAATATTCCCAATTGAAACTGCTTCCCTGCTTGCAACATGGAAAAGATGTTAAGCAATAGGAACTGATAATCTTTAGAGAAATAAGGCGTGGAAAGAAGACGTAGCGAATGATACACATACTTCTTTCTTTCCCAAAAGCTTTAAAATTTTTCCTTAAGTGGACAGCTGCATTCTAGAATTAAGCAAATTAACAACTTGGCAACATTTTAGTTGTCTTTGTGATGGTTCACGAGATTTTGGTAGAGGTGAGCAAGGAGGAGAAGAAAGAAGAGTGTTGAGTGCCTGTGGTGAACATTTGACGTGCATAACAAGAATGAGACTTGGGTTGTGCTTGTCCCAAATGGCAGAGATAAACGTTCCGTGACCCCTGTGAACTCAGGAGTGTCGACTCAGGATGCCCACATTCCCCATCCCCACTCCAGCCTAAGAGTGGGTTTTGGAAAACTGACCTGTACTCCATGGAATACCTTTGTTTTAGATTGTCACTCCTCTATAGACACCAAATAAGATAGATAATCACTACTAGCAATTCAGGCATCCAGTATTTGATGATACCTTAATTTTATTTGTGTAATTAAATCCTGTTTTTAAAACAATTTGGAAGTGTAAAGGCAATTTTTCAAACATAATTGGACTGTTTAATAGTACTTGCTCAAGGTAGACATTCCAGTGAATTAAAAACACAGTTACTCCCTGGGGATTAGGGTCCAGGATGCTGCAGAGGTGCCCTAAAGACTTGCTCTCAGGATCCCTCTTCCACACACATGAATCTCACGAACACATGAAGATCCAGTGTCCCAAGTAGCTCATATAGCCAATTTGAAAAACCACTGATCAAAACCAAAGGAAATTACTCCAACAGTTCCTACGGTTTGTTATCAATATGCATGCATTTGCACATAAAAACCTTTCATGGGCAAAGTATAAGGCATATAAGTGTCATTATCGGGGGTCAAAAAAGTAAGTCACTGGCTTAATACACAGTCAGTAAAATATTTTCCTTTGTTAACTCATGTAAACATGGGACCAAGCTGTAGGCCTTACCTGAAGGTGGCCACAAAGTTCACCTTAGGCCAGCCCAGGGCAAAGGACTTCTTGGCACCAGTGTTGTCTTCCCCAACTTTGTTTGTATTGTTGGCAGTCCACATGGTGCTCAGTGGTATTCTGTTTTTTATTGTAAAGTCCTTTTAATACCTGGAAAGAACCAGATAACATCTCTCTCAGTTTGTTTCTTAAATGTAATGGGAGCAGTTACATTCAAGATAAGATGCTAGTTCTCATTGCTCCAGGGAAAAGTATTCCTCTAGCATGTCTGTTACTCTCTGTGTACAGTACAATGAGTGGGTTGGTAGACCTTTTCAAAGTGTGTGTTGAGCAGAGGCTGGTCCAGGAAGATCATGACAACGCTTGATGGCAGGAAATAGCCATTTTCTGGATGTTGAGTGTTGAGTACAGACCATACTTTATATTTTAGAACTTTTTTAAAGAGCCATTAACTCATTTATTATTCTTATATTTGCTATTATTTATTATTACATATTATACATGTATTTTTATAATCATTGTAATTAATTATTCATGCATGTCTTGCTTACTTCAAAAATGTATCAAGGGAACGAATAAAGACACACCATACATGCTTTGTAAAAATAGTCACACAGTTTTTTTCTTAACAGAGAAGACAAAAAGAAAAAAATCTAGGGTTAGAGAGATTTAAAGTATATTTTTAACCTTAATTTTTTTTTCTTTTTTGGCCACACCCATGGTATGTAGAAGTTCCCAGGCTAGGGACTGAATCTGAGCCACACCTGTGTCTTAGGCCATAGATGAGCCAATGCAAGCCCTGAACCTGCTGCACCAGGCCATAGAGATAGTGCTGGATCTTTAACCCACTGCGCTATAGCAGGAACTCCTTAACCTTAATTTTTAAAAAGATTTTCTAGCATAGGTTATTTTAAATTTCCTTAAGATTCTGTTCATACCTTTTTCTCTTAGATTCTAGCTAAAACTGAAAAACTGTTAGTGTACAGACTGAACCCAACTTGAAAATCAATCAGTCAATCAGTTAATCTCAGACCAGTGGCCAGGATGTCACTGGTGGTGGACATACTTCCCATTTATCCCTGGAGAGTCAGAAAGTTAATACCCCAGTGAAATTTCTTTCTGACAGTTTCTGTCTATTCTCTTTTGACTTCTGACATGTAAACCACCATATCTCTTGGTTAATTCACAAATTTAATTCTCAGGTAGGCCTAGGATTTAAATGGTTTCAACCCCTGTGAAGGCTGTCTGCAGAACTTGGGTACACCACTATGGCACGCCCTACTATTCAGAACCACATGTAGAAACACTAAAGATAAAATGAGATCAAAGACACCTCGTGCAGAAATCCCTGTGACTCCATTGATTCATAGAAAAATTAAAGCTTCAGCTCTTCAATGTGATCTATAAAATGAAAATAATTCTGCAGGAAGCCCACCTGAAGGATAATCTAGATTCAAAGCTTAGGGCACTATGAATATAAATATGATGGAAACATCCCTTGTGATTCAAGGTGGATTTTTTCAACATTTAATTCCAACATTTTTACCCTCTATGTATTTGAATATCTTTATGAAATACAATCAATTGTCAGATAAAATTATTTTTTCCAGATAGTAGCTCTAAAGGAATTTACCCTCAAGATAAAAAATATATGGCCAATGGGAAATGTAGCTACATATCTGTTGGATTTTACAGATTTTTTTTTTTTTTCTGATGTAGATATCTATGTGGACAGACACCCAAGATACTGTGTGGAAACTTCCAAATACACTTACCTGGAAAAAATTCATTTCAGTAATTCTCTCCTTAGTGAAATAAAGTGCAGAGATTATTCACTCCCTTGAAACCAAACAAGGCGTTATCCAAAAACCCAGAGCATGGTTTCCACTCTCCTATAACACTGGGCACTTAACCATTTGCCAAGCACTGTTCTAAATTTTGTTGTTGTTGTTGTTGTTGTTGTTGCTATTTCTTGGGCCGCTCCTGCGGCATATGGAGGTTCCCAGGCTAGGGGTTGAATCGGAGCTGTAGCCACCAGCCTACGCTAGAGCCACAGCAACGCGGGATCCGAGCCACGTCTGCAACCTACACCACAGCTCACTGGCAACGCCAGATCCTTAACCCACTGAGCAAGGGCAGGGACCGAACCCGCAACCTCATGGTTCCTAGTCGGATTCGTTAACCACTGCGCCACGACGGGAACTCCTGTTCTAGATGTTTTATTAACATTATTTCATTTGTCAAACAACTTCACCAAGTAGTCTTTATTAGTCCCGTTTTATAGATTTACAGAGAGGTTATGTAAATTGCCAAAAGCAATAGAAACAAGGTTTGAACTCAGACAGCCTAACTCATGAGCCCATGCTTGTAACCACTTGGCATCCATGGGTGTCGACCTATAGTTCCTTGATGTGCCTTCCTCGTTTTTCTTAGCTTCAGCCTCATCTCTTCCCCTGGAGCCACCAGCCTCTCTGATGGGATTGTTCTTTTATTTGGGGAGTGAGAGGCTAAATCTCATGACATTATACCAACAGAGCTAGGTGCTAGTGTGGCAATGTTTAAAATGTATCACAGCAAAGCTTTATACTCCAGTGGATTCTCCTAGGGTCTCACCATGTTTCTTCACAATCAGTCATAACTCAAGGAGATTTACTCAGTGGAAATTAGAAAGAAGGAATCTAATGTAAACTGGCTCAAGGAGGAGAGGGGGGAGAAGGACTGCGGTTTCTGTTTCTACTCTGTATCCCTTACTGTGCATCTGTGATCATGAGGATACCCCTCTCTTTCCCTCTACCTCAGCCTTTATACTGGGGGGTTAGCCCTAGTGATCTGTGGCATTTATAGGGTTCTAGGGAGATTTCCCCTATTCCAACACAGGGGTGTTCTCTTTTATGCTTGGGAGTTGGGATTGTGGTGTGTTCTGTAAGTATCTGCCCTTTAACTGATGAGTTAATAGTAATCTTCATCTTTTGACCTAAATGCAATTTGTTTTTCATTGTCTCTGTGCTCTTTAATAACTAAATATGAGGATAGTGATGCCTAAAGATGGTATGAACTATGTACTCTCCCTTCCTATTTGTAAATTCTTCATAGGCCTCTGCTAGTATTAATATCTTAATATTTATAAAGCACATTCTATTCTAAAAGATAAAAGTAATAATTATATTTGAAAAATAACAAGAATTCTGATGAATATCAAAAGTGATATTGAAGGTTTACCTGAGTTTAATTCTTGAGGAGTTTCTAATGTATGCAGTATGAAAAAAAAAATGAGAAAAAAAAATCTCAGAACCATTTCCACTGAATATTATCATCCCCTATAACTGGGATGAGATATTTCTTTGTGGAGAAGGAAACATTTAAACTCCCTTTATTATTACATAAAAGCTAAAATTTACTTATTCTGACCAAATACATAGGTAGCCATTCCATTTGTGTTGATTTCTATAGCATCAGCTTAAAGATGAGTCAGTTTTCAACTGAAGTCTGAAGGTGAGCTGAGGTAAATGGAACCTCAGTTCCCTCACCCTGTCTTATTAATAGAAAAACTAGGCCAGAGTATTAATTTGAACAGATTGATTCAGGGCATAACACAATCCTCCATCTAAAGAGTGAGGCATGACAGGGAAGAAATACATTTGTTATCACAGGAGGCTATTTCATTTTAGTTGTTCTTTCTTTCTGGAAAAAAATTTTTTTTTCATATTAACAATGATCATGAATATACCTAAATGTTATGGGAATGATCTCGTAAGTAATTTTCTAAAAATTGTGGTGAAAACTTGTACCAGATGGCAGCACTCAGTGCTGCTGGTTATTGCTGTGGATGGAATTGTGTCTCCCCCTCCCAGCCCATATCATACACTGAAGGCCTCACTGCCAACATGACTGTATTTGGAGATAGAGCTTTTATGATGTCATTAAGTTTAAATGAGGTCATAAGGGGAAGATTCTCATGAGTAGGATTGAGGAGGGGGAGTAATTTCCCTCTCTCTCCTCACCTGCATGCACTGAGGAAATGCCATGGAAGCACAATGAGAGGACAGCTGTAAGCCAGGAAGAGAGCTCTCATGAGAACCTCACCATGCTAGTACCTCACTGTGGATTTCCAGCCTTCAGAACTCTAAGGAAATAAATTTCTGTTCTTTAAGCTACCAAATCAGTGGTATTAGTTGCATATGTGTTTAGGCCTGAGAGGAAAGTGTACCCAGCTGATTCTGCCTCCAACATGTATTCTACATCTATCTTCTCCATCTTTCATGTTCACTGCCAGTCCCAAGATAGAGCCCTTGTTAATTGTTCATCAGGACTGTTGCCTCTTCTAACTAGTATACCTGCTTCTGTTCTTGCTTACCCCCAAATTCTTTATCTACTGAGAGCCAGAATACTTTGCTAAAAATGTAAACCAGATATGGTCATCCTTCAGCATAGTATTTCAACCCTTACCATGGCCTGTGGAGATCCTGTGTGACTGGCCCCCTGACCACAGTATATTTAACATCATGCCCCAGACTTTGGCTTCAGTCACATTGGCCTTCTCTGAGCTCCTCCCTCCAAGGGACCAAGCTGCACCACTCAGGCCTGCTGCTCCCTGAGTTTAGAAGTTTAAGCCATCTTGGGTAGGAGTGGTGGTGGCTTCTCACCCCATGGGTCCAGTTTAAGGGTGGCCACCTTAAGAGGTCTGCCTAGACAACCCTCACCTTCTCTACATGGCACCCTGTCTATATTTTGTCAGAAGCAGTGATCACAATCTGTAATCTCCTCCTCTTATTTTTATCATGTGTCTGTAAGCCCCAGACAAGAGAGACCCTGCCTGCCATATTTTCTTACAGTACAAGTTAGTGTACATGCAATTTTGTGATAACTGGGAGAGCATGTAGTGTATACATACTTGGTATTAGACGTAAGCAATGAATCATTGAATAAGAAGAGGTGCCGTTTCTCCCTCCTGCAGCCTCTTTTGAGTTCTAAGAAGCTGTCGATCAGCAGGGTATGATTGGCTCCCTCAGGTGACGTAGTACTTTCACTGTGGATGTTCACCTCAATAGAAGCGCTTCTCCTGAAAAACATCAAACACCACTGAACCAGCTAGTCACTGGTCAAATACATGATGGAATTTATGTTAAATGTTAAGGTTTCACTTCAGTGTCCAAAACGGTGCTTCACAGCCCAAATTCAGGAGTGAGCAAGTTACAGAAAGAAATGAAGTCACTGGGGAGTTGACGTGGACAAAGAACAGTTTCGGGGACAAAGCGCTGAGGCATAGTGACTCTTAGACGCGAGGAAGAGGAGAAGGCAGCAAAACTCATCACCAATTGCTAGGAAGAGGAGAGCCAAGAGGCCAAAGGAAGACAGTTTTACGAGATGGTAAAAAAAAACAACAAACAATTTATGACCTAATGTAGATAAAATTATATAGAGATTTGCCAACAGTGATTATAATTTGATTTCATGTTAACATAAAAATTTAGGTAACTAAGGATTCTAAAAAACTGACTTCAATCTTAAATCAGTATTCATATTTTGAGGAAAATTCTTAAAGATCAGCAAATAATACTGGAAACACCGAAAAGTACCTAAATACCGGGCAGTAATTAGCTTTGATTTAATTGAGCTATGACTGAGCTCTAACAGAACTCCCTGGCCGTAATAGATAAAACAAGTAAATTGAACAGAACATAAAAACTGATAGAGAAGACATTTTCAGAGATCTACAGAAAATTCTCTCTGTGGAGCCAAGAAAGTGTCCTCCCCTCCTTCCCTACCCCCCAAAATGAAAAGCCTGCTCACTTGTGCTCAGCAGCACTGCATCTTATGAACATGAGTGGCTTTTCATGAAACCAGTACTGAAGTTAAAAATTAGTTCAGACATTTTAGAAGCAGGAAAACAAAACACCCCGTGACCACCAATCTGTTTTGATGATCAAAACCAGTATATTAAAAGACTACCTTATGCGGTGAAACCTTCAATGATCACCTAAAGGCTCAAAGCGCTTTTTGATTGATGGGAACAACCTTTTTTTCTCCAGTTCTTGGCACTGAAAACCGAGTATGTCTACAGCACTTGGCAGAGTACTGTGAACAAATCCCTGAAGCTTGTGGATCCTGCAGTAGTCAAGGCCACTGGCCATTATGATGTCAGCATTCTGAGGTTCATGTCAGAATTGACAAACCGACATACTTGTTTCCCTGACTTTGCCTCCCTCTTTTGATTTTTTTCAAATTAATATTCAAAATAACTATATTTGTGTAAAGGTTTTTGTGTCAACCTAGGTATCCCTTTCTCTGGGCTAAATGCCCAGGAGTGCAAATTTCAGGTTGTATGATAGTTATCTTCTGTTTTTAAAGAAAGTGTCAAATTATTTTCCAGAGTGGCTATACTCTTTCACATTCTCGCCAGTACTATAAGAGTGATTTAGTTTCTCCATGTCCATACAAACATTTGGTGGTGTCATTTTTTATTTTAGGAATTCTGAATAGCTGTGCAATGTAGTCTTGTTGTGAATTTAATTTCTGTTTCCCTAATAGTGATGCTGAACATCCTTTCGTGTGCTTATTTGCCCTCTGTATATCTTCTTCAGTGGTACCTATATTAAATCTGCTTTATATTTATACATATAAAACATTTTTTGTAAAGATGGCATTCTTTTTCCACTAGAAAGTTGACCATTGTACAGGTGAGGAGGCTGCTGCACAGACAACCTAGGTATTGGGAAGCCAAGCAGCCCAAGTAACAGGAGGCTTCAAATCCAGATGACCCAGGAGTCACACAGCCCCAGGCAGTGAGGCCCTCTAACTTCTTCTCACAGGGACAGTCTCTTTCCTTTGACAACTTTGGAGGACTGAAATTTGATCATACTAACAAAGTTTGTGATTTCTCTTGTAGGCTCCTGTAATAGTTATCTGAATACACATCTTTTACTCCCTCAGTAGACCCTAAAGACCTCAAGGAATGAGTCTTTATTTGATTTATCACTTAATTCTCACAGGCATTGGCACATTGGAGAGTTTTAATCCCTAAGTGAAAAAAAAATGAGTTTATTTTTTGCTTTTTCATGGCCACACTTGCGGTATAGGGAGGTTCCCGTGCTAGGGGTTGAATCAGAGCTGCAGCTGCCGGTCTACACCACAGTCACAGCAATGTAGGATTTGAGCCACATCTGCAACCTACACCACAGCTCACGGCAAAGCCATATCCTTAACCCACTGAGCGGGGCCAGGGATCAAACCCCCATCCTCATGGATACCAGTCAGTTTTTTAACCTGCTGAGCCACAATGGGAACTTCATATTGGAAGATTTAAAACATTCTGTGAATAAATGAATGAAATAGCTTTCTGCCGTGGATGAAGAAAAAAAGGATAATGTAAAATAGCCTCTCTTTTACTTCATTCATTCAGCAGAGAGTATTTGAACCTGTACTAAAAGAAAGGTACTTGGTTAGGTCTGGGTAGCAGGGAACAAAAGGGACTCAGGCCCAACTCTCTCACAAAACCTAGATTTGAATGGAGAAGATAGAAATGAAACAGTTTCACCAGTAAATTTTAGTACCAGACTCTGGTAATTCTTACAAAGGAAAGGAGTGAGATGAGCAACTGTAAGAGGGACCAGACAGCTGACTTTGATGGTGGAGATGGCAGGCAAGGAAGGCTTCTTAGAAAAGCCCATTTAAAATGAGCTTTATAATTTGGAAGTAACTGGGGAGAATGGCAGGGAGGGAAGGAGGGGAGAAGGGAAGGAGGTAGAAAAAGAGATAGAGGGGAGAGAGAAAGGGAAAGGGAGAGAGAGAAAAAATAAGAAAAGGAGAAAAGAATGTGTGTTGGGAGAGGGTATTTCATATTTCATGCCAAAGGGATGCAATTTGAGTGTATGAAATTTCAGAGACATGAGAGTTTGCTATATTGGAGACACTAACAGAAGGTACAAAAAAGTGAAATAAGTCTGGAAAGGTAGGTGGGGGCCAGAAGCACAGGTCTTTTTAGTCCTTTTTGATCTTGTTAAGGCCTCTCATCTTAAAACCAAACAAGCACAGAAGCAGCATATAGACAGTGGCCCCCACAGACAGCTCACCACTTTTAAATGGACGATGCTAGTCTGGACACGCTCGACTGTATTTAGAACCATGGAGGCTCATTGGGCGACACTTCCTGGCCTCTCATCAAGCATCTGTCAGAATCTATTTAAGGCAAGAAATGTAGGCAGACGTATCTCTGCGACTTCCCCAATTCCTGGATTATCTCCCTTCTCTGCCTCTCCCTTTTGTAGAGGTTAGAGGTAGGAAACGCCTGCCCTTCTAGAGTCTAGTTGCTGGTAAATAATTCTACTATGTATCAGAATTGTTTGGGGGATTTTTTCTTTTTAGTCTGTGCCTTCCCCACCAGATGTTCTGAATCATCAGATCCAGAAAATCTGTATTTAAAAAAAGCCTTTTGTGTGATTCTTATATGTAACCAGGATTGTGACTGTTTTTTAGGTATCCATTGAGAACGAAGTGGTGTTCTTACACCATCTTCCCCTTGTAGTGAAGTCAAAGAGAGAAGAAGACTTTTTCTCAGACAGATCAAGAGAGCTCTTCTTAGTCATGTAATAGTTACCTTTAAATGTAATAATAGCTAAAGCTTAATTTCTTCCAAAATACCATTGTTAGTTATTTTGATTTTATGAAGGAGCTCTAAATGGAATAACACTGACTGAGTCTATTTTCATCTACTTCCTTGAACTTTTGTCCTAAAGATCAAATAGAAAGGTGATCCTTTGCCCATAATACTAACACTTAAACACATTGTAAAGACAAGACTGTTTTCTTAATTCTTTTTTTTTCCTTAAATTTTAAAATCTTTGATTAAATGTCTATATTGGAAAACATTGTAGTAGATTCAGGAGCATGGGTCATGGAATCCAGTTACCTAGTTTTGAATCCCTCCTCATTATTTACTGCCTGTGTGAGAAGACTAGGAAAACCAGCTGTGCTATTAAAGCCTCAATGTCCTCATGTGTAATATAGAGATGATGGTAAAAGTAGTCACAGGGTTGTTCTGAGAATAAATGAGATAATACTTCAGAAAACTTACTGTGGTACCCAACACAGTTACCCCTAAACTAATGTTAATTATGCTTTTAGGAGCCAGTGAGATTTTTATATTCAAAAATAGCAAGCAGTGTCATGGATATTCTTCCATGACCAGAGAGAGGGAGATAGGACAGTAGTGTTGAACTACAAGTTGTCAAGCTCTTTGCCAGGCAGTTTATGTACATTATCTCATTTCTTTTTTTTTCCCTCTTTAAATGATTTTTATTTTTCCCATTATAGTTGGTTTACAGTGTTCTATCAATTTTCTACTGAAAGCAAAGTGACCCAGCCACACATACATTCTTTTTTTCATATTATCCTCCATCATGCTCCATCATAAGTGACTAGATATAGTTCCCAGTGCTATACAGCAGGATCTCATTGCTTATCCATTCCAAAGAAATAGTTTGCATCTCTTAACCCGATTCCTAGTCCATCTCACTCCTTCCCTTTTCCCCTTGGCAATCACAGGTCTGTTCTCCAAATTCCCAAGTTTCTTTTCTGTGGAAAGGTCCATTTGTGACGTTTATTAGATTCCAGGTATAAGTGATATCATATGGTATTTGTTTTTCTCTTTCTGACTTACTTCACTAGTATGAGAGTCCATCTATGTTGCTGCAAATGGTATTATTTTGTTCATTTTTATGGCTGAGTAGTATTCCATTGTGTATATATACCACATCTTACCACATCTTCTTAATCCATTAATCTGTCGATGGACATTTAGGTTGTTTCCATGTCTTGGCTATTGTGAAGAGTGCTACAATGAACATATGGGTGCATGTGTCTTTTTCAAGAAAAGTTTTCTCCATATAGATTCCTAAGAGTGGGATTTCTGGGTCATATAGTAGTTCTATATTTAGTTTTCTGAGGTACCTCCATACTGTTCTCCATAGTGGTTGTACCAATGTACATTCCCACCAAGAGTGTGGGAGGGTTCCCTTTCCTCCACACCCTCTCCAGCATTTGTTATTTGTGGATTTATTAATGATGGCCGTTCTGACTGGTATGAGGTGGTACCTCATTGTAGTTTTGATTTGCATTTCTCTAATAATCAAAGATGTTTGAGCATTTTTTTCATGTGTTTGTTAGCCATCTGTATATCTTCTTTGGAGAAATGTCTATTCAGGTCTTTTGCCTATTTTTCCATTGGGTTGTTGGCTTTTTTGCTGTTGAGTTGTGTAAGTTGTTTGTATATTTTAAGAGAGCAAGCTCTTGTCAGTTGCATCTTTTGAAACTATTTTCTCCCATTCCATATGTTGTCTTTTTGTTTTTTTTATGGTTTCCTTTGCTGTGCAAAAGCTTGTAAGTTTGATGAGGTTCCATTAGTTTATTTTTGTTTTTATTTCTGTTGCCTTGGGAGAATGACCTAAGAAAAGATTGTAAGGTTGATGTCAGAGAATGTTTTGCTTATGATCTCATCTAGGAGTTGGATGGTATCTTGTCTTACTTATAAGCTTTTAAGCTATTTTGAGTTTATTTTTGTGCATGGTGTGAGGGTGTGTTCCAGTTTCATTGATTTACATGAAGCTGCCCAGGTTTCCCAGGACCCCTTTCTGGGAAGACTGTCATTTTCCCATTTTATATTCTTGCCTCCTTCGTCAAAGATTAATTGACTGTAGGTGTTGGTTTATTTCTGGGTTCTCTATTCTGTTCCATTGGTCTGTATGTCAGTTTTGGTGCCAGTACCATACCGTCTCGATGACTGTGGCTTTGTAATATTGCCTGAAGTCTGGGAGAGTTATTCTTCCTGGTTGGTTTTTGTTCTTCAGGATTCCTTTGGCACTTTTGGGTCTTTTGTGGTTCCATATAAATTTTTGGATTGTTTGTTTTATAGCTCTGTGAAAAATGTCATGAGTAATTTGAAAGAGATTGCATTGAATCTCTAGATTTCTTTGAGTAGTATAGCCATTTTTATGGTATTAATTCTTCCAATCCAGGAGGATGGAATATCTTTCCATTTCTTTACGTCCTCTTTAATTTCCTTGATTAATGCTTTATAGTTCTCAGTATATAAGTCTTTCACCTCCTTGGTCAGGTTTATTCCCAGGTATTTAATTTTTGGGGTTGTTATTTTAAAAGCTATCATATTTTTGTATTCCTTTTCTAATATTTCATTGTTAGTATACAGAAATGTGACTGATTTCTGTTAACCTTGTATCCTGCTACTTTGCTGAATTCGTTGATCAGTTTGAGTGGTTTTCGTTGTGGAGTCCTTAGGGTTTTCTATATATAGTATCATGTCATCTGCATACAGTGACAGTTTTTCCTCTTCTCTTTCAATTTGGATACCTTTTATTTCTTCTGTTTGTCTGATTGCTGTGGCCAGGACTTCTAATACTATGTTGAATGAAAGTAGTGAGAGTGGGCATCCTTGTCTTGTTCCACATTTTATTGGGAGGGCTTTCAGCTTTTCTCCATTGAGTATTATATTTGCTGTGGGTTTGTCATAAATGGTTTTTTAAAATATGGAATGCTTCATGGAGTTCCCTTCATGCTCAGCGGTTAATGAGTCCACCTAGGATACATGAGGATGTGGGTTCGATCCCTGGCCTCGCTTAGTGGGTTAAGGATCCAGCATTGCCATGGGCTGTGGTGTAGGTCACAGACACACAGCTCAGATCTGTGCTTTGACTGTGGCCTAAGCCAGCGGCTATAGCTCCGATTCATCCCCTAGCCTAGGAACCTCCATATGCCTTGGATTCAGCTCTGAAATAGCTATTAAAAAAAAAAATATGGACCGCTTCATGAATTTGCATGGCATCCTTGCGCAGGGGCCATGTTAATCCTCTCTGGATTGTTCCAATTTTGGTATATGTGCTGCTGAAGCGAGCACACATTTTCTCATTTCTTTGTCACAGATTTGTAAGGTAAAAGTCATTATTTCTAGTTTACAGATGGAGAAACTGAGTCTCAGAAAAAATTGAGAGGCATAGACCTAACAATTCATAGTTAAGTTTGTCTCATTTCAAAGTCGTATAGTGTTTCCACAGCTAAACAATTTTTGCCCTCTGGAGGAGGATAAAAAGTCTGTTTAAGCCACATCATGTTTAGGTTAGCCCGAACTGTTTAATTGGAGTGTTTCTGAGTGTTTTCATGAACTGTCAGCATATATAAGTGGTGCCCATACCCCACTCTCTCCTCAGAATGGCTGGTTGTAGAATGCTTTATTAGCTAATGCTGATAAGTAGGGACCAACTCTCAGGCAGGAGGTTTGTATCAGTTCCCAAGGTAGATAAATAGAATCATCTTACCTGAAGGAGCCACACCTTGGGCTTTAGACAGGCTGGAAGTAGCAGTCAGGACTGTGAAAGTGCTCTAATTGATGATTCACCTCCTGATGTCTAGTTGTTCCCATCTCTATGACCAATACTCGGCTGTGACTTGTGACCAAACCTTTCCATTGCCTCAGCCTAGTGCCCATTCTGTATCCCTGTCCCTGTGAGTGATTTATCTCCTGATCCTGGCATCCTGAACCTTCTATAACCTGCTAGTCGATTTTTACCTCCACTAAGGGAAAAGAGAGGGATGCCCAGGCCTTGGCAGAGAACACCTGCTCTACTACCCTTTGCTGCCCTCTGCTGACCATATCTGGGAATTATGTTTAACTTTCAGGCCCTGTTCCAAAGCAGATTCATAATTTGAGTGAGTGTATCCTGGCATACAAAATTTGAGGGTGTGCCAAAAAGTAAGTAAAACAAATGATATTTTAACTCAATATTTTTAAAAGTAAATATTCAAAAATACAATGAAAAATATGTTTCAAATACAAATAAAAAATTTCAAATACATTTCAAACATCAACCCCTCCCCCCAAAAAAAACCACATGGTGCATGAAATATCTAAATATACCCTTAAAGAATACAGTCATCCCTCAGTCAGTATCCGTGGGGGATTAGTTCCAGGATGTCTTGTGGATACCATAATCTGCAGAACTGAAGTTCCTTATATAAAATGCCATAGTATTTGCATATAACCTATGCACAACCTCCTGTATGCTTTACATTACCTATAGATTACTTATAATGTCTAATACAGTGTAATTCTATGTACATATGTGCCGGTGCACAGTACATTTCAGTTTTGCTTTTTGGATATTTTTTTTAATAGTTTTGATCTTTAGTTGGTTGAGTCCCTTGATGTGGAACTTGTGGATACGTAGGGCCGAATGTACTAGCTTACATGTACATGAACCCTGCCATCCATCTTTTCATTCAAGGGATGGTGTAATACCACAGTTGAAAATCATATGCCCATATTGATCAATCTTTTTCATCATGCATATGTATGAAAAAAACCCAGAAAATTTAGAGTAATGCAACAGCAAAAATGAGAAAGTCCAGGTAGAAAAGATATACAGTTGGATCCTGTAGAAAATAGTTAATTAAGAGAACAGGAAAAAAAATTGATAAATCCCCCCCCCCCACCCAGTCCTAACATCTTTAGAATCAAGAAGTCAAGGAGTAGGTGATTAGGAAACAAGAGCAATCAAAGAAAAAAATTTACTTGGAAATTAAAGGTGTTACTGGCTAAACGAGTAATTTAATAGAAAATCTTGAAGACTGAATCTAAGGAATCCTGTCTGACCTTGATACTTAAAACATGTATCTTTCCATTTTAATGACAGATTGCCCTTTTTTCTTCAATAGGTAGAGCTATTCAGTCCTTCAATAAGGAGTAATTTAATAATTGGAATAATGTAAATGCTCTTTCACTTTGTAGAACCAACATATAAACAAAACTTGGAAGACAGTAATAACTTTTAAAGAGAATCTAATATGAACATTGATAACGTTAGAAAAATGGAAATCTGAATGTTGAGGCAGCAAAGAGATGTGGAAGATAATGTCATTCACTGATTTTTTTTCTCAACTTATCTAGTAAGGAATCAAGATGCACTCTCTCAGAGTTTTAGCTTAGCAGGTTAAGGACCCAACGTTGTCTCCTTAAGGATGCAGGTTTGATCCCTGGACTCACTAAGGGGGTTAAGGATCTGGCATTGCTGTAAGCTGTGGCATAGGTTGCCATCACTGGCTCAGATCCAGTGATGCTGTGGCATAGGCCGCAGCTGTGGCTGCAATTTGACCCCTGGCCCAGGAACTCCTATATGCCACAGATACAGCTGTAAAAAGAAAAAAAAAAAAGATATACTATATAAAATTGAGGTAATGAAATACAGAGTTTAAGAATATTCTTTAAAATTATAGATAACCACCAGAAGTACCAAAATACTATAACAGGAAAAACTTAGTAGTGGATGGATAAAGAAATATGTACTAAATTTACTGTCTTTTGATAGATATATCTAAAGCTGATGAACAAGAAATGGAAGAATTAACATATTTTTCAGAGTTGTGTGGTAACATCTAGCAGCAGAATAAAAAATGTTTGAAAGTAGGGAGCTGGATTAGAAATGGAGAGTGGGAAGTCCCATCATGGCTCAGCGGAAACAAGTCCAACTAGGAACCATGAGGTTGCAGGTTTGATTCCTGGCCTCGCTCAGTGGGTTAAGGATCCAGCGTTGCCATGAGCTGGGGTCTGGCATTGCTGTGGCTCTGGTGTAGGCCGGCAGCTGTAGCTCCAATCTGACCCCTAGCCTGGAAACCTCCATATGCCATGGGTGCGGCCCTAAAAAGACAAAATACCAAAGAAAAAAAAGAAATGGGGAGTGAAGAAATGAGGTCAGGTAGAGAACTTGCTTTTCATTTAGTACCCCTCTGTACTGTTCAATTTTTCTTATGCTTTTGTATGTATTAATTTTACACTTTAAAAGTGAAAAAAATTGAAAAACAAAAACCATTCTGCAGCTGCAGGTTCTTGGCATCATTTACCTCTCCAGCTGCAGTCTCTCTCCCTCCACGGATGGTCAGATACAACTGAGACAGGAAGGAGTAAGAACAGAAAAGCTTCTGCCCTGAAGTTTAGGTTTAGGGTTTCTTTTTTTCTTTTCTTTTCTTTCTTTCTTTTTTTTTTTTTTTTTGTGCTTGTGTTTTATCCTTTCAATGGCTCAATTGTTTGGAATACTAACTTTTGACTGTGATATCTAGAATCTCTTCAAAGTTTTGCTAAACTTTGGTGTCCTTCTGTTACTTTTTCTTCTTTTTTTAACTGAGGTCAAATTGGTATTTAACATTTGTATAAATTTAAGGTATACAACATTATAAATCAATATTTATGTATGCTACAAAATGACCACCATTGTAAGTCTAATTACTATCAATCACCATATAGTTGATCTCCTGCATTTATCTCAGCTTTCTTCGAACCCCCTTCTCTTCTGGTAACCACCAGTCTATTCTCAGAATCTGTGAGGTTTTTTGTTTCTTAGATTCTACATAAAAGAGAAATTATGTGGTATTTGCCTTTCTTTATCTGCCTTATTTAACTTAGTGTAATACTCTCAAGGTCCACTCAGGATGTAGCAACTGGCAGGCTTTCCTTCTTTTATGGCTGCATAGTATTCCACTGCATGTATATATACTGTATTTTTCTTTAACTATTCATCCATCAATGGACATTTAAGTTGTTTCCCTATCTTGGCTGTTGTAATAATGCTGAAATGAACATAGGGGTGCATATATGTTTCAAATCAGTGGGTTTTTTTTTTCAGATTAAAAACCCAGAGGTGGATTAGCAGTCCTAGTCTTAATTTTTTAAGGACTCTCTACACTGTTTTCCTTAGTGGCTGAACCAGTTTACCTTCCTACCAACAGTCCAACAGTGTATACAAGTAATCTTGAAGCACACTTCCTTATTATGATCCTGGTGTGTTTTTTTTTAAATTTTGACTCTGCTCACTTACTGTCTGATTAGATCCAACTCAGTCTGCCTAGGTATCAAAGAAAAGTTTATGGAAGTATGATGACTATTAGTATTTTCATAATAAATAAAAGCATACATTATTAAGTTAAAACATAGTGCTCAGGGAGTAGGGTGATGGTCATTAGCCCATTTCTCATGTTTTCATAAAGAAGAGTATACTTCACCTAGAGAGAACACATTTGGAGGAACTGGGGAGTAGAGGTTTTCTCTAGACCACAGTCTTGCATGAGATGATAGATATGAGGAAATAAAGAAAGTAGAATACCTAAATTTTCTAAGAAGGCAGTAATGTCTCAAATGTCACAGAGAAAAAGTAGGCAAAATATATGGAGAGATCCCTGCAAGCATCACCCAAACAAAACAAAACAAAAAACACTAAGAAATACCACTCACATATTTAATATGTAGGAGCATAACTGTTGGGCAATTTCTGCTTAGTGAATACAGATTCCCAGGCTGTGGACTAGACATTGGTGCCACTGGATGGTCTGCCCTGGGATTGAGACCAGCTGTTCTCAGGTCTTCATTGTCTCCAACACAGGTACCACTAAGTTATTGGTCATACTCTTGGGCTAAACAATAGAAGTGCTGAATGACATTACACCATTCACTTAATTTGGGGACCATAAATTTTGCTTGTGATAAATGCTGTAGTAGGGCTGCAGTTTATTTGGTGGCTCCTGACCCTTTGGAGAGTAGAACTAACCAGATATTTGAATTAACTTTGAAGAGGCTGAAGAAGCTACATCCATTCCTATGAAAGAGAGCCTAGAACACAGCTGCAAATAAAGGGACATAGACAGCTGAGTAAGGCCCTCTGGCTAAGACTGAGCCAGTTGTATAAAATTGGGAGTGAATGCATTGAATTTCTAGGGGCTTTTATTTGCAAGGGGATTTAGTTTTGAGGACATTGAATAATAAGAGTTTCCTGTTCATATTTGGGACATTCTTATGTTTTTGATCCAATCTTTGTATTCATTTCATAAAGTCTGGTGATCTATTTTAGATAACATGACTGGATATAGTTAGGGATAATAATAGAATAGGGAGTGAATTTTGAGCTTAGGTGCTGCATGGAATCCTATCTGACTCATGTTGCTAAGTGGGCAAAAAGTGAAGTGCCCATCAGCAGTTCCAGAGGGAAACTTTGTGTAGAAGGAAGCAGAGTGTAGGATGATGAGAGCACAGTAGGACTGTGAGCAGGCAGCCTGCCCTGCGGAGAGGGACACCTGCCCTGACTTCCGACTTGCTTCCGTGCAATGGGTTATGACATTGTTTTCCAGCCTTCCTTCATGTGGGTACGGCCTTTGTGATTTTTCTTTATTTGCATATCACCCATACTAATATTGATACATTTTTCTTTAAATGTTGTGTGTACTTTAAAAAATATTTAGCTTATACTGTGGCATAGTGTGTTAAAATGTGTTCTATATTTTTCTAAATACAGATTAAAAAACATTAATTAATAAAATTTTTAAAAATGCCTGTCACCACAGGCTACATAAAATCAACTGGCATAATGCCAGTGAAACAGACACTCAACCTGGCAGATATTGGGAGGGGTGCATGCTTTTCCACTCTTCAGGTTTCTGTTTTAATCCTATTGATGGAAAGTGATATTGGAGGAATATTTTGGTCCCCTGTCTCCACCTTCTCTCTCACACCATCCCAAGCAACAGAAAACTCTTTCTGAGACTTATAGGAGCTCAGGTAGAGTGCTTTCTAATCTGCCCTTGGCATTCAGGGTTGAGGGCTTCTTACGCACCATGCTGAAATTGGGCTTAACTGGAATTACGGAAGACTGGAGTTGTCTGACTGCTCCATAGTTTATATATGGAGGAACAGCAACAGCTTATTTCTGTGCTAGGCCTAAGCATTATTCTCCTACTCAGCTTTACTAGAGAACCCCATAATTTGGATGATAATACATACACTTCAATGTCTGTTTTCTGTGTCTCTTTCTCAAACTGGTTAAAGCCCAAATTCCAACACAGCACTTAGTTACAAAAACAAGTGAAAGAATGAGACAAGAAAATGTTGATGGAAGAAAATGAATGTATATAGCAAAATATTCTGTTTATAAACATTTAGTTATAACTTATTATGAAAAAGTATATATATATATATTTTTAATGGCTGCACCAATGGCATATGGAAGTTTTTTGGCCAGGGATTGAATGGAAGCCACAGGTGTGACCACAGCTGCAGCAATGCCAATCCCCCACTGTGCTGGGTGGGGGATTGAATCCATGCCTCTGCAGTGACCTGAGCCACTAGAGTCAGATTCTTAACCCCACTGTTCCACACTGGGAACTTCAGAAAGGTTTTTTGTTTTTGTCTTTTTAGGACCACACCCGAAGCATATAGAAGTTCCCAGGCGAGGGGTCAAATCAGAGCTGCAGCTGCCAGCCTACACCACAGCCAAAGCAATGTAGGATCTGAGGCATGTCTGCAACCTATACCACAGCTGATGGCAACGCAGAATCCTTAACTCACTGAGCTGGGCCAGGGATCAAACCTGCATCCTCATGGATACTAGTCAGGTTTGTTTCCAGTGAGCACAAAAGTAACTCCCAGAAAGTATTTTTTAAAAAGTTAATACACCTCTATGCTCAAATATTGTGGCTAAGAGTTGTCACTTGGATTCATGTGGTATTGTAGTCTCCTTGGCGGAGGCTACACACTGGAGCAGAAGAGACTCATCCTTGTTCCCCAGCCTCTGAGATATAGTAGCAAGAATATTGGCTTTGGATTTGGGCCTGGAAGTGAATTCTGAATGTTTGATGTTGGGCAAATTACTTAACCTTCCTAAATCTGTTTTTAACATGTGTAAAAGAGATAGTAACCCTCATAGGGTTGTTGTGAGATAATACAGATAATTATTGAGATAATGCATGTAGTATACTAATTTGATGCCAAATTCCCTCCCTGCTTACAAATTGAGCTAAAGATATACTGTGAAGGATTCTTTCTTCACTCAGTGTTTTTTTCATGGTTATCCTCTGTGACTCCCTGGGCATCAGCAGTTATAAAACCTTCATTTTGTATCCACTCCTTCTCTTTCCAAACTCTTCTTCCTTCATAGCCCTGAATTGAGATTTTTGGGCTTATTCCTTTTTCCACAGGACTCATCATTTGGGACTCACACTTCATCATTTTCTTTATTTCATGGCTCTCTCCCCATGTCTCATCACCAGTCTCCACAGGGTGTAGCTCAGGTCTACCACTTCACCACCAAGCAACCTCTATTCGCCTAGAAGGGACCAGGCTGAACATGTGCACAACACCCAATTGGTGCTTGACACACAGTAGATAATCATTGCCTGTGAATTTCCTTCCCTAGATCTGCAAGCTGTGAATTGGTTTTTACAGAGCTGTATTGACTATTGTGATTAAGTACAGTGATCCAAGAACTGTATTTTAGACATGACATTTTTTGGACATCACTGAATCAAATCTTTAAAACCACTGACTTTTGCATTTAGTGAGACTGTCATTCAGATAGAAATCATATCCATGTCTGGGCATCCACTTGATTTGTCCATATCTAGTTTTTAAATGTTTGAAATCTTTCCCTTGCATGGAAATGGAGTATGGGTGGCCTTCTTATACTTGGAGGTCTTTTTCAGGACAGATGAAATTCCAAGACAATAAACATTTTAATCTGATATTAAGTTCCTTTGCACAAACAAGCTTGCATAGCAAAATGGTGCAGATAAATGTAGAAGAAAATGGCCCTCACACAAATAAATGAAACTATATTATGTTTCTCTAGTATAAAAATAGATCAAATGGTAGGAGGACAAAAATAGGTGAAGTGGTAACATAAACTGACTTGTGTAATCAGAGGGTCAACTCTGACATTTTTCTCTCTGGGCCTTTTCTAATAGTTTTGTTGCTAGGGCTACAGTGTTTTTGCCAGATTGGAACAGGATTGTCAACTCTAATGGAGAGTAAGTAGCTTTCCCAGCTAGATTTTTTTTTTTTCTTTAAATAAGCATTGGTTAATACTGCTGGCTTTCAAAGCTGTATTCATGAAGAATGGAAAGATCACTAAAGATCTGTTTTTAGAAAATATAACTAATAAAATTTGAATTTTAGTAGACAGGTTCTACTCCATAGTTATTCCAACACAAACTTTTTTTCGTACTTACATTGAACAAAATAAGTTGAAATGTAATGTTATACGTTGAATAAAAAAAAGAATGGGAAATTTAGATTAAGCCGAAAAATAATACCCGAAGGAGTAACTGAACAATTATTCTGATTAGTTAGAAAGTGTTTCACAACTGCTTGAAAATTCGCACTTTATTCTGTTAACATTATAGATAAGGTACTGTCTTTTGTTTCCTTCCATTCATTGGTCCAAGTCATCTGAGGAAAGGGTAAATACAATCTCACCCAGTGAAACTCAGAGCCCAGTAAAGGAAAACTAATTTGTTTGGACACTCAGTTGCTAAAGGGATGTATATCAGAACCGTAAGAAAAGGATGAAGAAACATTCCTTTTGATGTGCTTGTTATGGAGTCAAATGAGCTTCCTTGGCTGCAGGCAAAAAGGGACCATCTAAACTTTAAAAAACATGGTACTGTTTGCATGTTCATTGACCCCCACAATTCTGCATGTGCACTAAAGCATGAGAATTGGATGAAATAATCCATGTAAAGTGCCTAGCAAATGAAAAATGTGGTGTTTTTCCCCCTGAGTCTTTATATTTTTGTAGCCAGAAATCCAGTGTTAACTTTCAATGAGAAAAGCTGAAGATCAGCCTTTAGTCAACTATCATGGCATTAGTGACACCTGGTGGAAAATATAGGCATTGCAATTTAGCATTATTATAGCTATTCTGAGCTTTCATGTAAATGAGTAAAACTAGATAAATTTTATAGACTAAGCAATAGAAACAGAGGTAAAGAAAAAAAAAATTAAATGTCTGTGTGGATACCTGCCTAAACCAGTATTATTTCTATTTCTGCATAACTATTCCTATTCAGGAAAAGACTTGTGAGTGGACCTGTTAGCCAGCTTCAACTACTCTTTAGGGAACAGGCTCTTGCAACGGCATTCAGGATACCCATCATCAAATACTGGCCTGTTTGTCCAGCAGCACTAAGACATGAAAGAATGCAAGAAATTGCCCTTTACTCTTAAGGAGCACACAACTGGATCAAAGAGATGAGATTATCCAGATGAAATAACAGACAGATATATAATGACATAAACCTGTTTGGTCACTTCATGGTCCTTTGCCATATATTGTCCTCTCCTTTATAAGATCCCAGGCTTCAGAAAGGCCAGGGCTTGGTTTCATTCATTCTGGCACTTGGCACACTCTATTCTGTACATTAATAGACCTTCACAATATAATTTTTGATTGAATGGATACAGACTGTGTATTTACTTAAAAATGAAGGATAAATGAGTAAAGATCTTTGAACAGTGTTGGCTACTAAGTACTTAATAAACTATTACAAAATGAGTTAAGATTTAGTATAGAGATTAGAAAAGACTTTTTAGAAGTTTGCCTTAAACTGACCTTTGAAAAATAAGTGGGAACTGAAAGAACATATGTGATGAGAGTATAAGTTATACTGGTATTTTCAACTGCTTAGAGGGCAAGTCCCCCATGTTGTTCAAGGGTCAACTATATATGGAAAATTAAGACTGACAATGAGGTAAGAGTATAGAAAGATTCTACAATCTAACATTTGCTAAACTGAATTCCAAATGACCCTAATCATTTTACACAAAGAATGTTTATTTCAAATATACTGTTATGAGATGAAGGGGATACCATAAATGCTTGTCCATTAAACTGAAGGTACCTCAAGATGTACTCAACTTTGTATCCTTAGGACCTACAATATAGTGGGCACAAGAAATAATATGCTGTACTGTAACTCTCCCAGACTTCGGACAATATTACAGAGCTACAGTAATCAAGATAGTGTGGCACTGGTATAAAAATGGACATACAGACCAGTGGAACAGAATGGAGAATCCAGAAATAAACCCAGAAAACTGTGGTCAATCCTTGACAAAGGAGGCAAGAATGTAAGAGGGGAAAAAGAGTTTCTTTAGCAAGTGGTGCTGGGAAAACTGAACAGCTGCATGTACATCAATGAAACTGGAACACAACCTCACACCATGCACAAAAATAAACTTAAGATGGCTTAAAGACTTAAAAATATGACAAGACACCATCAAACTCCTAGAAGAGAACATAGGCAAAACATTCTCTGACATCAACCATACTGATGTTTTCTTAGGTCAGTCTCTCAAGGCAGTAGAAATAAAACCAAAAATAAACCAATGGGACCTAATCAAACTCACAAGTTTTTGCACAGCAAAGAACCATTTAAAAAAAAAAAAAAACCTACAGAATGGGAGAAAATCGTTACAAAAGATGCAATACACAAGGGCTTAATCTCTAAAATATACAAACAACTCAACAGCAAAAAAACCAAAACTCAATTGAAAAATGGGCAGAAGACCTAAACAGACATTTCTCCAGAGAAGACATGGATGGCCAACAGGCACATGAAAAAATGCTCAACATCACTTAATTATCAGAGAAATGCAAATCAAAACTATAATGAAGTACCACTTCACATCTGTCAGAATGGCTGTCATTACTAAGACTACAAATAAGAAATGCTGGAGAGGGTACGAAGAAAAGGGAACCCTCCTACACTCTTGGTGGGAAAGTAAATTGGTGCAAACACTATGGAAAACAGGTACCTCAGAAAACTAAATATAGAACTACCATATGATCCGGAAATCCCACTCCTGGGCATATATCTGGACAAAATTTTCATTCACTGCAGCACTATTTATAACATCCAACACATGGAAACAACCTAAATGTCCACTAGACAGATAAATGGATTAAGATGTGGTACATATACACAGTGGAATACTACTCACCCATAAAAAGGAACAAAATAATGCCATTTGCAGCAACATGGATGGAACTAAAGATTCTCATACTAAGTGAACTAAGAGAGAGAGAGACAGATACCATATGATATCACTATATGTGGAATCTAATATATGGCACAAATGAACCTACAGAAAAGAAACAAACTCATGATATGGAGAACAAACTTGTGGTAGCCAAAGGATAGAGGAGGGAGTGGGATGAACTAAGAGTTTGGGGTTAGTAGACACAAACTGTTGCCTTTGGGGTGGATAAGTCCTACTGTACAGCGCATGGAACTATATCTAATCACTTGTGATGGAACATGATGGATGATAATATGAGAAAAAAAAATATATATGTATAACTGGGTCACTTTGCTGTACAGCAGAAATTGACAACATTGTAAGTCAACTATAATAAAAATTTTAAAAATAAAAAAAATAATATGCAGCACTGAATCCATTGCAACTATTTAACTGTATCTATACCACACTTATATACAAATATTTTAAGGCAAATTTAAAACATACATTTAACTTTATTTCATCACTGTCATTTAAAGCTTGATTTTTATGAAACATAAAAAGGCATTTTTAAGAGTTCTGTATCATAGCAATTTAAACAGTAGAAACATCAACAGCTTCATAGGTTCATGTTACATAAATTAAAATCAATTGGAAAAATTTTCAATATGGAAACTATACAAATGAAATAAATGGCAAAAGAACCTAATAGGAGCAGTATTTCAATACTTACAGACTATCATTAGTTACTTCAGGATCTAAACAAAGATTTCTTTTGCTCTATTTTATATTTAAATATTTCTCCATATTCTGAGCCAAGCTACTTGACAAAAAGGTCTGACTTAGAAAGATATTAAGCTTCATAGCAAAAATTTTTCCACCTACAGTTACCACCTTCAGAGGAACTGACATTACAATGTTGATGTAATCTGCTAGTTCTCTTTGGAACAGTGTGCAGTAATTTACACCAGCCCTATGGAAAGGCAAACAGGCACCAAAAAAATGGGACAACTATGCACAGATTCATTAAAGTATAATGTTAAGTTTTCCCCATCTAAATATTAACCAATGAAATAAAACATCAACTGTAGTTGATTTGGTTTCAGGAAAACCACATTTGAGAATCACAGGTACATTACTGTCCTCTTCTCATCCTCAGTCATTGACAGGAATTTTGTAGGCTACCATGCTATTTACTTTGTGAATTGTAGTAGTAAATGAACGAAGACGAACTTCCTCAGAATTGGTTATGAACTGTGGTCCTGATTCTTCCCATTTTTCAGGTACAACCAAATCTTTGTCTGTATAAATCAGGAGATCAAACGAACCTAAATTGGAAATAAAATTAATCGAGTAAATTATTTTCCAAAGGAAAACTACCCTCTCCCTCTCGCTCACATTTTGAACCACCCACAGTATTATAAAAGAGAGTTTAACCTGCTCTCTAATAACTAGTTAATTGCTTTTCCTCAATGGAAATTTACTATAGTACTGAAAATACTGTACTTCTTTCACTTTATCTTATGAAAAATTTAATTTTTTTTTTCTTTAAAAAGAAAACCATCAAAAATACAAGATGGCATGAATATAATCTACAGGGAAGCTGACATCTTGGTTCTGTGACTGATGTATCCAAGTGCCTAAAACAGTGTCTGGTATATAGTGTGTATAAGGAAATAATCTGATGATTGAAGGAGTGACAAAGATAGAAAAGCAAGACATAATGATAGCTATAGTCTTAAATACCTATGTAAAAAAAATTAAGATAATGAAAGGAATTTCATCAAAACATTCAAGAATGAGTACTGTGGAATACTTTCATTCTTTTCCTTTTTAGCATTTCCAAATTTTCTAGAATGCATATAACATTACTTTTGCTTTATAATGCTTTTCTCATTTTTATTATAAGATATTGATCATTAAGAAAAAACTTAACAAAGGGATACTTCTTAAAATAGTAGCTCAGTCTTTTCCCCAACAAATTTAAGTCAATGTGAAGTTGTATAGTACTTACAAGAGACTTCCAGCAGTGGCAGAAATGTCACTGTAGCTGTGATCTGTCTAATCACTGACCGGATTTCATCTTGGATGGCTTTCTGAGATTTTTCTCTGGGTGCACTATCAAAGAAACCAAATCAATCAATTTATGTGAAGTTGTAATGAGGTACTTATGTTATTAAATGCTTCCAAAATCAAATAAGTAATATATTAAAAAGGAGTTTCTTAAAAACAAGACCTATACCATAACAGGCATAATAGATATTTTTATTATTTCATTTATCTTTCTGGTTATTTTTTATGGTTGGTTTTAGCATCAGGTCATTTTTTTTTTTTTTCTTTTAGGGCCATACCTGCCCAGGCAAGGGGCAGAATCAGAGCTGCAACTGCCGGCCTATGCCACAGCCATGGCAACGTGAGATCCAAGCTGGTCCAAGCCGTGTCTGTGACCTACACCACAGCTCATGGTAATACCAGGTCCTTAACCCACTGAGAAAGGCCAGGGGTTGAACCCACACCCTCTTGGATATTAGCTGGATTCTTAACCCACTGAACCACAATGGGAACTCCTGTATCAGGTCATTTTCTATCAGATAAGCAGAAAATTTGCCAGGTGCTTCAAGTTAGAGAAACTTTAGCCCTCTTAAAAAATAAAAATAACAGTGCTGTCTAAAATGTTTAATTGGTATAATCACCTTGGTATTTCTAGTTATGCCTAAATGTCTAACTTTCTATTACCTCAAATAAGATATCAAATTATACACCAAATTATTTTTATTTATTTATTGCTTTTTAGGGCCCATCCGTGGCATATGGAGGTTCCCAGGCTATGAGTCTAATCAGAGCTACAGCTGCTGGCCTACACCACAGCCACAGCAATGCCAGATCTGAGCCGAATCTGCTACCTACACCACAGCTCATGGCAACACTGGATCCTTAACCCACTGAGTGAGGCCAGGGATTGAACCCACAACCTCATGGTTTCTAGTTAGATTTGTTTCCACTGTGCCACGATGGGGACTCCCAAATTATTTTTATAAGCTAAAAATTTCCTAAAATAGACCAAAGCCTTCAGAAGCAAACTACATTTCATTAAGAGAAATGGTTCTCAAGTTCCTGTCGTAGCTCAGCAGAAATGAATCTGACTAGCATCTGTGAGAAAGCAGGTTGAATCCCTGGCCTCCATCAGTGGGTTAAGGATCTGGTGTTGCCTTGAGCTGTGGTGTAGGTCGTAGACATGGCTTGGATCTGACGTGACTGTGGCTGTGGCCAGCAGCTACGGCTCCAATTTGATGCCTAGCATGGGAACCTCCATATGCCATGGGCGTGGCCCTAAAAAGACCAAAAAAGAAATGGTTCTGAATTTGCAGGTAAGCTTGAAAAGGACAATGCTAGATATTAGCATATAATGATGGGCTTTTCCCATTTAGGTGGTCTAGAAACTTTCAAGTTAATGAAGGGTCTTATGAAACTTGTGGCATTAAATGAAATATAGTAGAACTGCAACTTAAACCAGGTGAGTCTAGGATAATCCCTTATGGTTAAAAGTTATCTTTAAACAATTCAATAAACAGGCCACCTAGTACATCAAATGTAGTTTTTGCATATACCACCATAAATACTAAAGTTTGATCACCAATTTAGACTAAAAGTACATTAATTATCTGTGTAGTTCAATGATATGAGTACAATTCTTTTATACAGGAGAAAGTCAAACATCCTAGAAAAATCTATACCTTATATGAAACTTCAATATAATTAGAACTCATTTAGTAAAGAAAACGAATTTTAAAACATATGAAAGTGGAAATAATTTAATTTCTACTTACCTGTCATCTTTTGCAGTCTTGTCACACTCAATATCAAATTGCCATCTTTCAAGGACCTCACCACTTTCAATATTTGAGATGACTACCACCAGTTTCTGAACTGAACACTTGTATAACCATTCTGCAGTACATAACAAGGCATATTTTTTAGTTTACAGCATTACAAAGCAACCCTCTTCTGAGGTTCCACTTCCTATCCTCAGCAAATTTCTACCACTGCTACTTTGGATCTCCTCCAAATTGTACAGAAAACTTGCTCCATCAGTAACTAGCTCTTGTTTTCAAATTCTCAGTATTTGTGCCAGGTACAGAACTGATGTATAGCACTGGTGGATAGCGCAATGAATGTCCAGTGCTTTCATCCTAATCCAAGGGAAGAGGGTAGGCAGTGGCATTAGTCTAATCATTTCACATTTATAGGCATAATGATTAGATTAACTGCTATGAAGATGCAATATATGGTACAATGAAAGCATAAAATAGGAAAATGTGGGAGTTCCCATTGTGGCACAGCAGAAACGAATCTGACTAGGAACCATGAAGTTGTGGGTTTGATCCCTGGTTTCGCTCAGTGGGTTAAGGAGCCAGCGTTGCCATGAGCTGTCAAGTAGGTTGTAGACATGGCTTGGATCTGGCATTGCTGTGGCTTGGGAGTAGGCTGGCAGCAACAGCTCCGATTTAACCCCAGCCTGGGAACCTACATATGCCACAGGTGCGGCCCTAAAAAGACAAAAAAAAAAAAAAAAGAGGAAAATGAGACTCAGGAAGGTTTGAATTCAGTTCTGAGAATCAACATTACATATGCAAAAGGCTAGGGAAGAGGTATAGGTCTTAAAGACTAAAAGGGAAGAGCATCGGATCAGAGGGTGAAAGAAGGCCAGTATAATTGTAGTTAAGAAAGGGAGAATGAGGAGTTCCTGCTGTAGCACCTTGAGATTGGCAGCAGGACTGGTGGTGTAGGACACAGATATGATCCTATCTCCTCTGCCTGGCACAGTGGGTTAATAAGCAACCGATGTTGCAGCAGCTATGGCTTAGGTCACAACTGCAGCTCTAATCTGATCCCTGGCCCAAGAACTCCATATGCTGTGGGATGGCCAAAAGGGAAAAAAAAGAGGCGGGGGGTGGGGAGAATGAACAAGTCAGTTTGGCAAGATAAATAAGGACCAGACCATGCAAAACCGTGTGGGCCAAATTACAGAAATTATACTTTAACAACTAGGGGGGTTGTTACCATGTTTGAAATAGGCTGTGAGGTAATGACACTTCTATCTCAAAACTGTCATTCTGGATGTGATGTGGGATGTGAAATGGAGGTAAATAGGGGATCTAGGGACACTAATTATCAATTCAAGCAAGAGGTAATAAAGGCTTGTAGGAGGATAAACTGGTAGAGGTGAAGCAGCAGCCAGATTGAAGAGATTTCATTGTTTAAATTTATAGGATTGCCTCAGAGTAAAGAAGAGGAATGAAATTAGGAATACCACCCAAGTTTTTGATTTATATCACTAATTGGATGGTTGATCCATTCACTGAGAGGAAAGAAAAGAGAAATGGAGATGATCCTGAATTTAGTTTTTAATATGCAGAGTTTGAAATATCTCTGGGATAGCCACATAAAGATTATCAGTGGAGCCAATAAACCTATGAGCCCAGAGTTTAGAGAGGTTTCACTTAGATCTAAGTTTATTAGTCAACTATACAAAGGCTGTTATTGAAACTATATACATATGAGATTAACTAGAGAGACATTATAGCAAGAGGCCTCATATTGAGTCCTGAATGAATCTTAAAAATTAGGAAAGTATATTCAGGAAATGAGCAGTTTTCCTGATTAAAAGTTTTCCTCGTCTTTCTTCTAAAAGATAGAAAATGATTTTAGACTAGTGCATAGTCTTTAAAAAAAAATAACTCTTTAAAAATGTAAAGTATTCTTAGTTTGAAGGCAGTAAAAAATTAAGCTACTTGCTGGATTTGGCCTGTCAGCCTTGGTTACCCCTGGCATATATGAACAATTTTTTTTTTGGTCTTTTTGCTATTTCTTGGGCCGCTCCTGCGGCATATGGAAGTTCCCAGGCTAGGGGTCTAATCGGAGCTGTATCCTCTGCCCTACACCAGAGCCACAGCAACGCAGGATCCGAGCCGCGTCTGCGACCTACACCATAGCTCACGGCAATGCCGGATTGTTAACCCACTGAGCAAGGGCAGGATTGAACCCACAACCTCATGGTTCCTAGTCGGATTCGTTAACCACTGCGCCATGACGGGAACTCCCTATGAACAATTTTTATCAGCTTAGCTCTGAAAGGAGACTAGGGGGTAATTTGAAGATATGAGGTATTTTTTTTTTCTCATAAACATGGAGATGGAGTTCCCATTGTGGCTCAGTGAGTTATGAACCCAACTAGTATCCCTGAGGATGTGGGTTTGATCCCTGGCCTTGCTCAGCAGGTTAAGGATCTGACATTGTGAGCTGTGGTGCAGGTCACAGACATGGCTGAGATCCCTCGTTGCTATGGCTGTGACGTAGGCCAGCAGATGCAGCTCTGATTCAGCCTCTAGCTTGGGAACTTCCACATACTGCAGGTGTGGCCCAAAAGAGCAGGAAACACAGAGGGAAAAAAAATGAAGCGAGATAAAACCAAGTGGAATAATCAAAATCAAAACAACGAAGTCAACACTGTTAAGACAGAGGAAATAGGGTAAAGTTCCTAAAAAGGCTAGAGGAATGGATTTAAAATAAGACTGAACAATTTGCTTGTAAAGTGTAATTCCTCCATTTTAACTGAAATAAAAGGGAGAAGTTAAATAGGAAGTTAGATAGTATCACCTTAGATACATCTGAGGTGAAATGTCATTGGTCTCAAAGGAGACAACCCAAAAAACCAGTAACTTAGACATGGCTTGCTAAACAAGGCTTGCTTTTCCACCAAATTAAGGTGAAGATATAGATTCATAGTTGCCTAGAGGTTCCATGCCAAATAATTTGCAGCCCTATGAATGATTATGGGAGATTTAGCCCTGAAACTACTTGAAACAAAAAAAGATTAATTAATTTTAAAATTAAAAACAACATGGAAGCACCTAAATGTCTACCGGCAGAGGAATGGATAAAGAAGACATGGTACATACATATACTGGAATATTCCTCAGCCATAAAAAAAAATAATGGCATTTGCAGCAACATGGATGGACCTAGAAACTATCATACTAGGTGAAGTTTGTAAGACAGTGAGACACCAATGTCATATGCTATCACTTATATGGGGAATCTAAAAAAAGGATACAGTGAACTTCTTTGTGGAAGAGATACTGACTCAGATTTTCAAAAACTTATGGTTTCCAAGAAGACAGGTTGGGGGTTGGGGGGTGGGCTGGGGGTTTGGGATGGAAATGCTGTAAAATTGGGTTGTGATGATTGTTGTACAACTATAAATGTAATAAAATTCATTGAGTTAAAAAGATCAAGCTACTTGAAACAAAAAAGATTCATTTAAAATTAAAAACATGGAAGCAACATAAATGTCCACTGACAGAGGAATGGATAAAGAAGATGTGGTACATATATACAATGGAATATTACTCAGCCATAAAAAAGAATGAAATAATGCCATTTGCAGCAACATGGATGGACCTAGAGATTATCATACTAAGTGAAGTTAGTGAAAGACAAACATGATAGCGCTTAATGTGGAATCTTTAAAAAAAAAAAAATATACAAATGAACTTATTTGCAGAACAGAGACTTTGAAAAACTTATGGTAACCAAAGGGGAGAGGTGGGGGAAGAGGGATGGGGTGGGGGATTGATTTGGGATTGGCATATGCACACTGAGGTATATGTAATGCTTGCCCAATAGGGACCTGCTGTATAGTACAGGGAACTCCACCAAACAGTCTGTGATGGGCTATATGGGAAAGGAATCTGAAAAAGAATGCATGTGTACACACGTACAACTGAATCATTGTGTTGTACAGCAGAAATTATCACCACATTGTAAATCAACTATACCTCAGTAAAAACTTAAAAAAAATTAAAAAAAAAAGATGAGGGCTGTAGTGTTTTTTAGAACTTTGGAAGATCAATGTGTGGATATGGAAAAATATCCTACAACACAGAAAAATTAGAAATGAGAACCCTAGGTGGAGACAAACATGAAAGAGAAACTAGAAATTTTAGAAGAAAGAAGAGGAATAGATGGAGAACAAGTATTAGCTAAACAATACTGACACTTCTTGAGCTAAAAGGAAAAAATAAGTATTCAGGCTCACATGTAGGATTTAAGACAAAAGACCATGGAAACAGGTGAAAAGTAAGAAAATTCTAATGGTGCTCTGTTATTTGGTAGTTGTTCTTTTAAAGTTTAGTCCCCAGGTTGAATTCAGTTTTGCTTCCTTCATCTTAATGATGGCTTTAGACTCCATGCAGCTACAAATATATATATATATATATAGTGGATTTTTCTCAGATAATGAACACCAATATAATTATGTAAAATTCCAACGTGTTCCATTTGGTCACATAAACTGCAACACTCATTTCTAAAGGAGTTGATAGGAATTGTTTCATTAAGCTGTATCACGTTCCTAACATGAAAATATTAAGCCCACTCAAAATGGGGTAAAGGTGGGACTTTTTTTTTTGTCTTTTGTCTTTTTTGTTGTTGTTGTTGCTATTTCTTGGGCCGCTCCCGCGGCATATGGAGGTTCCCAGGCTAGGGGTCGAATCGGAGCTGTAGCCACCGGCCTACGCCAGAGCCACAGCAACGCGGGATCTGAGCCGCGTCTGCAACCTACACCACAGCTCACGGCAACGCCGGATCATTAACCCACTGAGCAAGGGCAGGGACCGAACCCGCAACCTCATGGTTCCTAGTCGGATTCATTAACCACTGCGCCATGACGGGAACTCCAGGACTTCTTTTTGATTTATTTTCTTCCTCCCAGTTATTTCACTGTATTTGAGATGGTAGTGTGTTTTACACCACCAGGTACACAGATGAAAAATGACCAGCAAGCTGCTAGAAAATGGATCCTAGAATGCTGGCAAAACTCAAAACTGTTTCCAACAATGAAATACCTTTTAGTTGTTCCACCACATTATTTAGGTATTTTATGAGCTCAGGATCAGTAGTTACAAGCAAGGTAAGTCCGTATTTCTGTACTCGAGTAAAGGTTTCAGATGGATATATGCCACGCTGATATAAAATGCTGTTGATGCCAAATGCTGAAAACAAAAGAAATGTTAAAAGTCATTTTCACTTTGTAATTCTGAGAAAACATATTTAGTCATGTGGCTATGGTTTCATTAATGGTGTAAAGCTGTAAATGTTTAAACACGTGTTTGTGTTTTGCTCAAAGGTACAAAGTGAAATTTAAAAGCTTTAAAATTTTGCTCCTAAACAAAAAAGTGATATCTGCATTTAAGTGGCAATAAAAGAAACATGGCAAACTGCATTTATCTACCAGTGCCAAATTTCATTTCATTGTAAAACAATTCTAAATTCATGGTTAAATTTATGGTTAGAGGATGTCAAAAGAAGCAACTGAGTCGTCCAACGCCCAGGCAAGCCTCTCCTCTTTTTCCTCCTTTTCTTCTCACAAGTCCTGCCAGGTTCTATCAGAAGGTGCAATTGGCCTGGTCCAGAAGAACTCCTCCCCAAGTCTAGCCCATTACCGTCAATCCCTGATTCATTTCGGGGTTGGTATGGGGTTTGCTCCCGGCTAAGCGGTTATATCGCCAGGCAGGCCTCAGCAGAACCTAGGCCGCCTCCTCCACCATTAGCAACGCGTCCGGAAGAGGCGCCTGCATCCGCTTCTTCCAGATCCCTCCTGCCTGGCAGGACGCTAAGACTGAGAGGGCTCGGATTCGCGTCCGCTCTGACCCAATGGGTTCTCCCCGCCACCGTACCGAGCCGCGGGCCTACTTGGCGGCCTGGGCACAGTTCTCCCCGCTCTCCGGCCTGCGCGAGAAGGACTTACAGAAGAACTCCGCCACGATTTCGGCGCTCCCGCGCAGGGTAATGCCTTGCTCCCGGGAGAGCTGCAGCGCCATGGCCAGGCCCACGGATGAAGAGACGCGCTTTCACGCGGCAGCCAGCCACACCAGTGACTTCCAGAGTAGTTCCCCGCCACCGGTTTCAAAAGTAACGACGCAGGACGCCGTCGACTCTTCCGCGCAGGCGCAACGAGCCTTTAGGCCCCGCCCTTACACCGCGGGGTCTGGCTTGTTTTTTCCTTCCTCGCGGAGCCGCTCTTCGCGCCTGCGCAGTGGGTGGACGTGCTCACGCCGTTGAGTCGTTGCGTCGCGGTGGGTTCCTTGTGGAACTCCTGCGGTTGTTGGTTGGCTAGCTTGGGGCTTGCGGCAAAGACCGTAGATCGCGGTTTTAGTGGCCGCGCCTTGAGTCTACAGGCTGAAGGGGTAAGGAGCACAACTCCTGAGTTTGAAAGATATTTTGAAAATGCTCCGATCTGTCTGCTTAAGTAGCCCCAGTGATTCTTAGTGGGCGGGCGGAACTCCTCAGATGCTTTGGGAGTTTCTAAAGCTATTGCGTGCGCACCAGACACAGTTTTATTAGAGACCCTGATTACTGTGTGGGCGCGCGGCTTTTCCTGAGAAATTGGTTTAGGGATTAAAGGGATGAACTGCGTCCATTCTTCTTTCCCTTGTCTGTTCTGGGCTCAGCTCACGTCTACTCCTCACCCCGACCCTCTGCTAGGCTCAGTCTGGGGGCAGCCTGAGGCTGTCTCTGATGGTCCAGCTTGCACTCTGCACCCCACCATCCTTCGGCGACTGGTCAGGAGTAAGGTCACCTCACCAAAACGGCCTCTCAACACTGAAGAACTTTTCCTTGAATTTTGAATTTTATTGTTAGGATGAGAAGTACTAAAGAGATAGCGCGCAACTAATGTGCGTGTCAGTTGTTTTGAAACAAGTTTATTCTTAAAAGTGGGTAGGAAAAATGTAAAATGAAATCTGAAAAACTTAACCACCTTACATAATGTTATTTAATTGTTTGAAAAAATACCTGAGTGTATTAGTTTTCTATTGCTGCATAATAAATTACCACAAATGAGTGGCTTAAAACAACACCCATTTATTCTCTCAGTCCTTCAGTCAGGAGTATGGCCTGGCATAGGTGAGTTCTCTGCTGTAGTCTTCACAAGTTTGAAGTAAGGGCATTTGTCTGTAAGTGGGATCTTACCTAAAATCAAGGGTCCTCATCTGAGGCCCTTGGTTATTGGCAGACTTAATATCCTTGTTCTTGGACTGATGTCCTCACTGGCTTGCCAGCTGTTGGCCAGAGGCCAGTCTTGTGCTTTTGCCAGGTAGCCCTTCCATAAATCTCAGGCTTCCAGCCTCTGACTTCTGGGAGGTCCCTTTTAAAGGCTAAAGTGATTAGGTCAGACCCAGTCAGATAATTTCCTCTTTGATGAACCTAATCCTCAAAGTGATAACTCCTTATAATCACTACCCTGGCCACACTAAAGTGGAGGGATTCTATAGGATAGGCTCCCTGGAGGCCACAAATTTTGAGGACGCCCTTAGAACTTTGCCTATTCAGTGTTATATATCAAAACTTGATCAGTTTAAAGACAAACAGGTATAATATGTAATAAGTTGATTTGATCCAATAACATTTTCCTTACATCCTTTAGTTTCTGTGGTACAAGTGTGTGTGTGTTTAAATCACCGTCTTTTCATTCCTTCCTCCAGGATTTTGGCTTCTGGCTGATAGAGCTTGATGCCCACCTTACTCCATGTAGAAATTGCCTCTCTTTCTAAGGAATTTACAACTTAACACTTCATGAAAGACTTCTTTTTGTTTCATAATAATACAGTTTTTAAGTTATATGAAGATGCAGATAATCTTTAGTATAATTTTGGGGGTTCTAGAAGCTGCCCAAGTATGAGATTTCCAATATGGAGAAAGTATTTAATACTTTCTTTGTGTTCTTTGAGACAGTATAAGAAATAATTAAGACTTAGAAAGCATGGTCTGTAGTTTTTGAGAAGTTTGTAATCTAGTTGTGTTTAAATATGCATACTTAAAAAAAAAGTCAAAGGCTCACAAATTTAATCTCATCTGGCTTCTGTCTATCTGGGCAGCCCCAGGTTACTATCCTAATCTGCTTACTCCTTTACTAACTTCTCCAACTTGGCTTTTCCTAGTGTGCTGTCTCTATGCAGAAGTTTTGTTATATCTGTTCAAATTTCTGATTATATTTATGTTTTTAAAAACTTAAATTTACTGTATTAAATACAGTTTCATTTACCCCTCAGATTATAAGGTTCTGCTCTAATACATTACCATCTCATAGTGCCATATCAGAGCATACCTTTTCATTATTACAGTGAGAACAATTATGTTGTCATTATTTAAAGATTTGTTTTGTATCTTCTGTTTTGGCAGAGGATTCATGATGACATTTAGTGGGTGCTCCACAAATATTTGTTGAATGAATATTTGGATATTTGCTAAGAAATCTTCATGGGAGGACCCAAAATATTTTCCAGTAGGAGAGTGGGTTGGGTGGATGAGGTGAGGGCACTTTTAAGGAGTTTTGACTACGACTCTGAGTTGATTGAATTACCAAGGATTTCTAAATTCTTAGAATTGATGTAATTTCAGAGGCATTTTTTTTCAAGTGTAATTCAGTAATGTTTGTAGAATGGATTGCGTGCACACAGGGCCATCTAGAGTGGTGGTTCTTAAACTTGAGCATATCAAAGAATGACTTTGTTATTTTGCCATCTATGTAGATTCCTGGCTGCTATTCCTCCTTCCTTAAGGCTGTCTCAGTTGAGTACCATGGCCACTAACCATATGTTACTCTTAGGCACTTGAAATATACTGGTCTGAACTGAGATATGCTTCAAATATAAAGTACGAGATTTTGAAGACTTAGTATAAAAAGAGATTGTGAAGTATATTCACATGTTTTTAATTGATTATATATTAAGATGATATTTTAGATGCATTGGATTAAGTTAAAGTATTGAAATAATTTCACATTTATTTTTAGTTTTTTGATCTACAAGAACATTTAAAATTACATATGTGGAGTTCTCTTTATGGCTCAGCGGTTAACAATCCTGACTAGGATCCATGAGGATGTGGGTTCAATCCCTGGCCTCACTCAGTGGGTTAAGGATCCGGTGTTGCTCTGAGCTGTGGTGTAGGTCACAGATGTGGCCCCGTGTTGCTCTGGCTCTGGTGTAGGCTGGCAGCTGCAGCTCCAATTCAACCCCTAGCCTGGGAACTTCCCAGTGCCACAGGGGCAACCCTAAAAAGCAAAAAAAAAAAAAAAAAAAAATTATGTGTGTTACTTATGTTATATTTCTATTGGACAGTAATTTGTGAGGTGTAGGAGATGGCATTTAAAAAAAATATCCTAAGTATAATATAAATCAGACATTTTAAAACAAAACATAAAATTGTGTGTACATCAATATGAAAGTGCTTACACAAGACTCTAAGACTATAATGGCAGACATGATAGAGATGATTGCACCTATACATAAATGTAGGAGATGACATATTTTAACCAGCACCCCAAGTGATTCTAATGCAAGTTCTTAAATCACTCTTTAAAAAGCAGTAAACTACAATGGCGATTTTACTAATGCAGGCCTAGAGGTTGAATTCCTGGACTAGATGGATGTCAGAGTTTAAATAAGAAGGTATGCATTGGAGCAAGACATTCTGAAAAAAAAAAATGAGTTTTGACTGATATGGAAGAAGAATGAAATGGTGGTCCAGAATCCAAGGTGGCAAGTCAACAGTATATGGTAGTGTTGGTTAAAGCTATGAGGATGTTAGGAAGAGCTGCTCAAGTCTGAGCTTATTCTGTTTCTTATTTATCACTATAACATTAACGATTCTAAAAGCTTTAGAGAGAATTCTTTCCCATTAACTTTTGGGTGCTTGGTTTGATATTGACGCCTTCTTATCTAAAGCATGCACCCTTATCTTTACGGAAAGTTTTTTAAAAAATTGTTTTCATTACTAGAGTTTACTTTTATTCACAATTTAGTGAAGTCTTTCCAATGTGTATTGTTTAGTGGAAGGTTATTTGAATAGGGAGAAGTAAAAATTAAGATTTACTTCTGAGGAAAATTCAAGCAGAGTACATAAACTAGTATTAATAAGAGTGATAACTATGAAAATGTATGTCATAAACAGGCCTGTATTCCATACTAGGATGCTAAAATCAGAAATTTTCCTAAGCTAAAATCAAATGGAATTCTAAGCAAAAAGTAATTTTTTTTTTTGTCTTTTTAGGGCTGCACTTGCAGCATATGAAAGTTCCCAGGCTAGAGGTCCAATCAGAGCTGTTGCTGCTGGCCTACGCCAGAGCCACAGCAACACCAAAACTGAGCCGCGTCTGTGACCTAAACCACAGCTCATGACAACACCAGATCCTTAACCCACTGAGCGAGGCCAGGGATTGAGCCCTGCAACCTCATTGTTCCTAGTCGGATTCATTTCCGATGGGCCAGGACTGGACCTCCAAGCAATAACTTAGTTGGGCAGTCGTATAGGTGAGGAAACTGAGGTGCAGAGTGGCTATCTATATATTCTGATGCAGTATCTGGTCAGTAAGAACTATTCTTAACTTAGTTTTTTTTTAATTATTTCTGTTTGGGGAGTTCCCTTTGTGGTGCAGCAGAAACAAATCCGCCTAGGTAGGTTGCAGACTCGGCTCAGATCTGGCCTTGCTGTGGCTCTGGTGTAGGCTGGTAGCAGCAGCACTGATTAGACCCTAGCCTGGGAACCTCCATATGCCGTGGGTGCGGCCCTAAAAAGACTACATAAATAAATAAATGAAATTATTTCTATTTGAATACATACTGGAAAATGCTCCTATTTTTTAAAATATTAACTGATTTTTAGACCAAGAGTATTCAATAACCTGTATCCTTGTCAAGAAAGTGGCAGTTAAAATTCATAATAAATTTTATGCTGGTACACAGATGGTTTCAACTGCCACAAGATGGCAGTCTTTACATGTGAAATAATACCTTTTAAAAATTCAGTCCATGTATATGTGCTTTAATTCAAAGTGAAATGCGGAAAAAAAGAATTTAGTGATTTCTAAGGTATTTGTATATGTGGAATACATCAGAATGAAATATTGGATCATAATGTATTACAGAACTGGTATCCTTCGTTTAAACATTTAGTGTGTATGCATACACACATGCTGCAAAACATTTATATTTGCATTTAATCTACATATTTTATATGGAAAGATAAAATATTTTTGATAGTTGAATCATTATTCTGAGAGACTTATGAAAGTTTGCTTCAAATTGCCAGGTGTTATTTTATTCTTGAGTCCAATAGCTTGAAATAGTGCATTTTGTTCTAAAATGGGTAAGACGGGAATTCTTATCTTTAAGATAATTTTAATAAGACAGTCTTCTACTAAATTTAGATTTAAAAATTCCTATGCACATATATATTTATGTCAGTGTGGGGAATTTTCTTTAAAAGGAAAGAAGCTTTCATACTTTTTCTGTTTCTTATACAGATCATTACTCATTTGATGTGAGGAGCAAGAATGAAAGTTAGAAATTTTCTACTCTGATTTCTTAAGGTTTATTTTGTAGATCTAATGAGTTTTTACATTTTTCATAATCTTAACAATTAAATTACATAATGTAAATTTCCTAAAGATCTATTTTACCCAAATACGTTCATTCTAAGGAGGCTTTGATTATTAGGACCAACAATATGTGTCCAAAAGGGTAAAACAAATTTGAATCACGACATTTTATTAATAAGCAATGACTTAACAAAATTAACAAATATATCTCCATACTTGCATAATTCATAATTTTAATGATCCAGTTGCCTACATAGGATATTTAATTTTTATTTTTAGTAAAAAGAACAAAAATTACTGTAAACATATTAATAATTCTGTAAGTTCTTATAATGAAAAATATGAGCTGTTCTTATCAGAAGGCATTACTATGGGTTTTTTTTGTTTGTTTGTTTGTTTGTTTTAATAGCCAAACCCGTGGTATATGGAGGTTCCCAGACCAGGGACTGAATCCCAGCTGCAGCTGTGATGTACTCCATAGCTACAGCAACACTGGATCCTTTAACCACTGTGCTGGGCCAGGGATTGAAACCAAGCCTCCATAGTGACCTGAGCCGCTGCAGTTGGATTCTTAACTCACTGCACGGCAGCAGAATTTTTTTATAATTGTTATGACAAGTGATACAAGGTCACCAAGAAGTCTTTCATAGCTCAACCATGATTAGGTACCAAAAGGCATAATTTGAAAAGGTAGGAGATACTGTTATTCATATTTAATCCCTAAAGACTGATGGAATATATACATATATATATATGTGTGTGTGTGTGTGTAATATATGTATGTAGAATGGGTACTGCAATCCATTGGATTTGACAGTAGAGTATATTTTAAAATATAGTTGACATTCAAAACAATAGTTTCTGATATGGAAACTAGCAACTCAAAGCCTCTGTGAAGAATTAGAAACCATGGTTGCAATTAAATTAATAAAAACAGATATAATGTATTAAATTACTTTATAATTGTTCTGAGTCTTTTGTATATAGGGTCATTTTTATTTTTGTGTAATATGTAAATCTAGGTGAATTAGTTCTGCTAAATCTACCAAATAAGAACAAAATTAAGATGTTATTTGAGGAGTTCCCTTTGTAGCTCAGTGGAAACAAATCTGACTAGTATCCATGAGGATGTGGGTTTGATCCCTGGCCTTGCTTAGTGAGTTAAAGATCTGGCATTGCTGTGAGCTGTGGCGTAGGTCACAGACACAGCTTGGATCTGGCATTGCTGTGGCTGTAGTGTAGGCTGACAGCTACAGCTCCAACTGAACCTCTAGTCTGGGAATTTTCATATGCCGCAAGTGTGGTCCTAAAAAGCAAAAAAAAAAAAAAATTATTTGAATAAGTAAAAAAAAATTTTTTTTTTTTTGGCTTTTTTGATATTTCTTTGGGCCGCTCCCGCGGCATATGGAGGTTCCCAGGCTAGGGGTCAAATCGGAGCTGTAGCCCCTGGCCTACATCGGGGCCACAGCAATGCAGGATCCGAGCCGCATCTGCAACTTACACCACAGCTCACGGCAACGCCGGATCATTAACCCACTGAGCAGGGGCAGGGACCGAACCCGCAACCTCATGGTTCCTAGTCGGATTCGTTAACCACTGTGCCACGATGGGAACTCCCAAAAAATATTTTTGAGACATTTACTAAAACAAAATAATAAGCCATGAAAGTGTTTGTCAGATATTTGCCAGTACCATTTTCTGAAACATTTATGGGAAGAAAAAGCTTTGTGAAAACATGAAAAATCACTTTACTTTAAATTTGTTTATATTTTTCTATTTAGACAAACTTGGGTTTTTTTTTTCAACCAAAAGAGTTTTCTTATAACTTGCCTTGTGTATACAGCTCATTCAAACAATACAGTAGTCAAGCCATGTTTATCAGATTATAGATCAGTCATGCACACCAAATGTATTATTTGTGCTGGAGATTTCTACATATAAATTGAATATAACAATGTTTTTAATTCTTGAATAATGTACATAACTATAATTTACATCAGCTATCAACAAAAAGGCTTACTGAGCTTCAGAGTTTTTGGTTTAATGTTGGAGATCAAGTGGACTAAATGTTAAATGATGTCCTTTTATGATTGCTTAGCTCCACTATGGTTGTAAATACAGATGCCAACTTTTTACACCAAAACAGATTGTTGTTTTGTTTTGACAGTCATTTAGCTGATCCAGAATATACCTCTTTAAACCTGTGTTACACTATTATCAAAATAAAACTTGAGGTCAAGTTTCATTTAATTAGTATATCTCCAAGAGTATTCATGCAGACTCGAGTATGAGAAACAATGGACTGTATGTTTAGATATTTTTAAATTTACTCACTGAATTTTCTTATTAAAAGTAATGTGTGGCTATCATGTCATATAATTAAAAGGTTATTAATAAGTAGGTTTCTTTTTGTTTTTGAAAATTTACATTAAGATTCTTAAAAAATTTGGGTTATCTTTAGCCGCTATTAAATTAATAAGAAATTATAATACTTCCCAAGAGCAGCCAAAAATACTACTTTTAACACAGAAGTTGAACACCTTAGGAACTTAAGAAATTATGTATTGCTGTTCTGGGGGTGGCTGCCTGCCTTAAGAAAAAGATCAGGATGTGGGAAGAGCAGGCTTTTACTCAATGCCCCAAACACTTGCCTGTGCCTCCTGGGAGACCGGAACTTGAAGGAAGTTTGTTCAAAGAACTCTGGATGTGTAAATGTACCTTCCTCTTCTCTGTCTCACAGATCTTGTTTAAAACAGTATTGTCTCATCAATAACAGAGAAAGTAATGAATAGACCCCAATATAGGTTTATTTATCACTAAATTATAGACATTTCACAGTATTAGGTATAGTGTGTGTGTATGTATATGTTAGAAACTAAGGAAGATTAGATAAAGAAATACATATTTTAGAAAATGATACTTTTTGTATTACTATAAAATAAATTTTACTTTCACTAAATACATTAACTATCGTGGTTAATATGCTTCCTTATTCTTAAAAATCTTGATTTAATTATTTGTGAAGAGTGATTTAAAAGCCTGATAGTTACTTCAGCTTATTTTCATACTTGGTTTTTTTTTTTTTTACTTGTTTTTTGAGGGTTTTATTTATTTATTTATTTTTTGACCATCAGAGCTAAAAAGATACATGACAAAGACTTGACAATCCAGATGAAAGTGCATTGTTGACTCATTCGTTTTTATTTACCTTTATTTAGCAATTACACAGCATTTTGAAAAGTTATTATTAAATTCCCCATTTTCCTGGTGCCAATTAGGTATTCTTATAAGCTAATTAAAAAGTGTTGTATTTTAGATTTTAACAAATGAGTCTAAAAACAAAGGTTTGCATATTTGGTCCATTTCTTAAAACTATGAAAACAGAACACCTTTCTGTTAGTTTGGAACTAATTTATTCCATATTTTAATTGCTTTTGGAACTGTTTTGTAATTTAGGCATATTAATAGATTAGAAAAATTTGTTTCCAAGTTTTCCAACATGCAGATGACATTAAAAAAAAATTGACACAGACATACTCTCTCAGTAGCATGATTGTCTTTTGAAAAATATTTGCTCATTTTAAAAAGTCATTTTTTCTGTGAAAGAACATTCTGAATGTTAATTTTTTTTAAAATTCTTGTTGGACAACACAGTGCGGATTGTTAGTCCTATAGGAAGAGGCCAGTAAATTTGCAAATGTTGACTTTCATTTTTTCATGATCTGTAACTTTCTAATATGCAGATTGTCAAAGTGTCAGCGTTAATCCATTTGCTACATTTTAGTGCAGCTTAATTTATTTTCTTAGATTAAAAAGTCTGCATAAGTGGGAATTTCTTTCTGTACCCCACTGATTGTTTTGTGTACATGTCCCACTTTGGAAATCACTGATTTAGAGAATACATGGAGAAGCCCTATTGGCTGAAGGATGTGCCACCTGGAGTTGGGGAAAGTAGTTATTCCTGCCTGGCCTTTCTCAGCAGACGTGGAATGAGTGTAGCTAGAATAGCAGACTTGTATGCCTGTGTAGAGAAATTTGAATTATTCTTCTTGCTGATTTCTGCCAGAGCAATCCTCTGAGGAAAACACATTATAGGGGAAGAGTGCCCCATACTTTTAAATCCCATTAATTCATTTTCCACTTAGGTCTGCTGAAGGTATAGAATAAAAATCCTCTTAGGAGTTTCAACAAATTCTTATGTGGTAAAATTCCACTTGGATCTGCAAGAAAAAGAGCTTTTTATGTAAGCATAGAGGTGAATGTCATGGAATTGTCTAAAGAAGCAGGGATCTCCAAGCAGTGTATCAGAAGCAGATTTCATATGCAAATGTGCAAGAAAAGGATGCCAAGTTAGCATGCTGTAGAAACTTTTTAGAGACAGACTATCTGGACAATTTAGGAAAAATTATCTAAGGATTTTTTTCCTTCATTTGTAAAATAGAGGTAACAATAGTAATTGCCAAAAAATTTTTCTAAGGATTACATGAGATAATGCAAGTGAAGCTTTGCTTTATTGTTAATATATTTTTATTGTTATATTATTGTTATTAGTTATTATTTAGATAGCTTTTTCTCTACTTTTCCATGTACCTTTCCTGGGTCTGGTACATGTTTAGCTCAGAATAACTAAATGAGTCCTTAGGTAATAATTTAAGGCATAGATGGAGACAAACATTCTCTTAACATTATGAAAAACAAGATGTAATAATAAAAATAATAACAACAACAACTATCATTTATTGAGCACTAAAAGCCAGGCACTCTTCTAGGTGCTTTATGTAAATTAATGTATTTGATACAATCATGAGCCCATGGGTTATGTACTATTATTATCTGTGTTTTTATAGTGAAGGAAACTGAATTACAGAAAGAAGTTTGATTAATTTAATCCAAGGGCACCCAGATGGAAGGACTGGAATCAAATATAAGCAATCTAGATGATAGCAGGATATGAGTCCTGAAAGTATGGAAGGTCTGCCTTTGTTTTAAATAACACAGCTTGAGGGGTCCTTATGCCCTATCGCTCCTTCCATCCTTGATATGAAATTCTTGGCACCCATCCAGCAGTGGAACACAATGAAGCCAAATGGCTGGAAACCTAGTGGAAACCCACATAAAGAAAAGACCCAGGGTTTAGGATTGGGGTTGGAACTACGGAAAGAGACCAAAAGTGGAGGAGGAGAGAAAAGAGGTAGGGTCCAGGGTAAAGTATTGTTTCTTCTGGTTAAGAGTGGGCTGCCAGGACTGGTATCCTGAGTAGGATTGCAGCAACAACAAATTTTTATTTTGTACAGTACACAAAATGCTCTGGCCAAGGGACAGAATGGTAATTGATATCTAGCCTTTTGGTCAGCTTGCCAACCCTATGGATTATTCCAACAAAAGGAACCAAAAATGTCCAGTGCAATAATGATATAAAGGGATGACAAACCTGAGAGGCATTTTTTTTCAGTCTATAATGTTTTACTATGATTTAGATTTTTTTTCCAAAAGAACAAAATTATATAGTATAAAAATTTAGGTGTCAGAAAGACTCAAAGGCTGTATTTCAGTTTCTTCAGGTTTTATTTCCAGGCATTAAGTATGTAATACAGTTGTTGCCACTGTTGTTTTCCAAATGTCTGATGGGTGCTATGACTGACAACTCCTTTTCTCTGGTTTTGATCAATTTTGCAGTAGACCATTTTAGTTTTTGTTTGTTTGTTTGTTTTTGTTTTTGTCTTTTTTGTCTTTTCAGGGCTGCACCCATGGCATATGGAGGTTCCCAGGCTAGGGGTCTAATTGGAGCTACAGCTGCCGGCCCACACCAGTGCCATAGCAAGGCCAGATCTGAGCCAAGTCTGCAACCTACACCACAGCTTAAGGCAACACCAGATCCTTAACCCACTGAGCCAGGCCGGGGATTGAACTGCAACCTCATGGTTCCTAGTCAGATTCGTTTCTGCTGCACCACGATGGGAACTCCCCATTTTAGTTCTTACTGCATCAATAACGAATGCTTCAACATTATCAGCTACAATCTGAAGTTCTTGTTGCACTGTGTCAAAATAAGTTTATTTTCCACTGCCATTCCCATAAAAGTAAGTAGCCTAATTTTTGCCTATTCAGTTTATGTAGTAGGCCACGTAAATCAATGAAGTCTTTATTATTCTGATAAAACTTGACATGTGATGCCAACTTAGCACTCACAAAAATGGTTAAAAGATCATGAATAAGCTCGCCTTCCAAAAACTTGACTGGTTTCAAAGTAAGAAGGTGGTCAAAAAGAAATGAATTCAGATCTTTCAGTGCTTGCACAGTATACTTGTGAGCATCAGCTCAAGCCTGGGAAGCAATTCTCCATGTAACTTCCTAGCAATTTTACCATGATTTTTGAAGCAGCATCACTTTTCTTAGGATCTACAAGTGCCTCATAAAATAGCCTTAAAAGGATGTGTTTTTTTTGTGTTGAGGTTCCAGTCAGAAATCCATTTTCTAACTTGATCCAGCTCAGTTGGAATATACTGGATGACCCCACAAGATGCTGCCATTTTAATGAGACTGCAATATACTGTATATCTTATAGGAGTCTTCTTACCCATCCCATTAAAATGTTGCTTAGCAGCTGTGAGTTTCAGAGATGGATGTTCACGTCCCAAAATTCGACTAGTTTCTCACACAGGCTCTCAATCTGAGCTTCTTGCTTATCTGGCTCCAGGATCAACAGGAGGGATACCCAGCTGTTCATCATGCTTTCATCTTTATCATCTCCCTTCAGACATACATCATAGGCTTCAATAATTTGAGCTAAAGCTACATGAAGTCCCCTTCTGAGTTCTTTTCTGAAATTTCAGCTCCTCTAGATTTCAAATAAGCTCGAAGTTCAGCAGCCTGATCTTCCTCACTGATGCGGATGAATGTCCGGTTGCTCATGGTAAAGACGGGGGCATGGCAGACCCTCTGCTCCCAAAGCACACTGACCAGAAAAGAGATGAGAGGCCTTTTGAAAATGTGTTCATGTGTTTGGTCTCTGAAGAGTAAAGTCTGGTATCTTAGAGGTCGCAGTGGAATTGGATACACGGAGATGATAACTAAGTTTGTGGGATTGGGTTAGTTTTCCTTCAAGTGAATTTGGGTCAGCAAAAGACTCAGGGAAAGATTTGGGGGTGTTCACTAATAAAATGACACATGGTGGACGAAGAGGCAGTGAAGGAAACTCAGAAGAAGTGGAAAAGTAGAAAAGGCAAATCATGAGACTTTAGGACAAAAATCCTAAAAATCTGCTTAGTGAATTTGAGTTGAGTAGAAAAATATTTTAGTAGTTCAGTACAAATAAGAATGACCAGGAAAACATCATTCGATTTTGCGCTTAAAAGACCTTTGGTGAACTAAGAGAAAGTAATTTGGGTCATGTGGAGGGGATGGACGTCTTCTGCAAGGAGTTTGGAAGTTAGGGATTAGGAGATAGAGCAAAAGTTTTTGAGTAAGAGAAATAGAGAGTAGGGAAATAACATGAGCAATTGCTGGATATTGGGGATTTTATTTTTAGGAATATAGAAGAAAGAGAACCAGAAGGAATAGAAACTGAAGTTGGAAATTGGAAAGGTGTAACTAATAGAGCAGGAGGCCACAGGAAACAGTGTCATCAAGGACTCAAGTGGAGAATAAGCCTTCAAAGAGAGTTTCTTCTTGCGGAAAAAGAGGTTAGAATATGGAAATTCTTATTTTGTATGAAATATTAAGTGGAGATGGCTGCAAAGGGCTCCTGGATCCAGTTCTTCTATGTGTGGAGGCTTTTGCACACCAACATCCAATTCTCTGATGCTAGCTGTGTCTGAGAATTCATCTCAATTCTGAAACTGTCTACCCAGAAATAAAATAAGACTCTACAGGTAAAGGGCTCAGTTTCCGTAAGGCCAACCTCCATGTCAGATACTAGTTTCAAGCTCAGGTTGTTATCTGTGCTTTTAGCCTATTGACTATAAATCAAGGATTCCTGCAACCTCCCCCTTGGCTTTGATTAATTTGCTGGAATGGCTTATAGAATTTAGGAGAGCTTGTTTACTCATTAATTACCAATTTATTATAAAAGAATATTAAATGCTATAAATCACTAGCCAGATGAAGAGATTATAGAGTGAGATCCTGAGCAAAGGAACTTCTGTCCAGTATTAAATTCACTGTGACACATCAGGTGTTCTGGTTTCTGACAGGGAAATTCCGGAAAAGGGCAAAATTTGGCCTTTTGGGTTTTTAAGGGAGGCTCAATTACATACATGGTCATGGTTGAATAAATCATTGCTCAATTGTGATTGATTCCACCTCCAGCCCCTGTCTCTTCCTAAGACTGAATGTTCTGATCCTCTAATCACAAAGTTGGTTTTCGTGGCAACCAGCCCCTACCCTTTATGGGGGGGACCCAAAAATCACTTTCCCTGGTGCTTTTTCTGGAACTGAGGACTAGAAACCAAATATTATATTTTTTTTTCCCTTAGTGATCAGGAAATTTCAGGGGTTTGGGGAGCTGTGAGCCAGAAACTGTGGAGGAAGACCAAATATTTACCATTATATATATATACAACCACTATATATATATGCTTTTATGTATGTATTTCTCATATGTATTTGGTCATTAGAAATATATATTTTCTATAAATCACAATATTGCAGTAACTTTTAAATCTCAGTGGAGGAAGAGGCAAGACAGGGAAGGGGTGGGGGACAAAGATAGGCAGAAGAGCTTTTTGGGGTAGCCATTGTGGGGAATGGGAAAGAGAAATCAACCAAGGAGAAAAAACAATATGGTGCATTTCTTCTCAATAGATATTTTTCTTGGTAGGTATTTATTGAGTATATCTCATGATATGGTGCTGTGTAGCTGCAAGAGAGAAAAGAAAATAGCCTTTCTTTGCCAGGTAAATCTCACTAGGGAGCCAGTATACAAACATAGCTGCAAATAAGAAGGTAACAGATGAGAAGTAAATGTATGCAGCAAATGCAAAATGAATTCAAAGATAACTATGGAAATGGTTCTTAGAGGACAAAGAACTTCAGAAGTCCTTAGAACTGGCTGGCAAAGATGGGTGATGGTAAGGGAAGGTTTAATGGAGAATATTAAGTCCAATTTGAGTCATAAAGTAGGGAAATAACCTTTTTAGATGAGGACATATTAAGTAGGACATTACAGGCACAGAACTTAAAATCAATGGACCCAGAGTTTAAGCACCAAAGTAGCTCATTTCTGGGACACAGTTCTCATTTAATCAGATCACATGTGAGTCCTTTTTCTAGAGCTTTATGGGGCAGGATGGAAATTTTTTACTTTTCCTGGGATGTTAGAGAGCTATTGAAGGTTTTTGAACTTGGCAACAATATAAAGTGATGTTTTAGTAACATTACTGTAGTTAATATAAATTATAGATTGCAGATCTATAGCAACAATCAAGGCAAGAAGGACTCAAGAGTATTTCTTGACTGTTTAATTTCCGATGAGTGCTATAATTACCAGGAAAATCCTTGGTTTTGCCTCATTATTAGAGATTCATCAATTTCTCCCATTTTTTTCCTTCCCAAAGACATCTTCAGTGTCTTTGATTTCTGGTTCTTTAATTCCCTCAGATTTTCAGTCATTTAAAAAATCTCCTATCATTTCCTCTTGGCCTTGTTTGCCCTGTCTTTGCTGTTCTTTTAGTATGAGCTGTCTTGCTCTCTGTCCTGACTTTATTTAAAGAGAGACCTGCCCATCTCAGCCTCACCATGGGAGAATCTCCGTAAACTAATGGCACATGTCATTCAACTTCCTAATATAACTGATATGTTCTATAGTATTTGCTAAGCTTTGATGGCTACTGTTATTTGCTATATTATAAAAGTTCAATAAAGTATTTCTGCCTTTTTTTTTTGGTATTATAACCAACAGATGAGTGTATTAAATTTAGTGTGGTTGTGTTTGTGACTGAATACTAGCTCTAGGAACCCTAGAAGTTTCTTACCACTTTACTAAGTTCTCACTCAATTTTAATTAAATTTGAATTTTAATTAAAATTGAGATCATAAAATCATATAGATTAGTTTGAACTTTGTACTCTCTTTAAAATACCAAAATCTTGCTGTTGATTGCTATTTGAATAGGTTGTTCTCTGTTTAAAACATTATCTGTTGCTGCCTTCTCTTACTGTGATTTAGTGTCCAAAACATAGTGGATGGTAAAATATATGAGATGAATATATACAAAGGGTGAGAATTAATAGAAAGAAGCCTTGAACCTGGAATGTAGATATAGCTACACACCTAATATGGCCCCAATGCTGTTTGAATCTGTAATAATCTCCCTTTATAAGCATCATTATAGTAGTTTCTAAGTCTCTTGAAATTATCTAAGTTACTTAAGGCTTTAGAAAATAGAAATTCTGAGTCATTAATACTTAATGCAAATTATACTGAAGGCAGTAAGAAAGCATCAAGTAGCTAAATTGACTTTTTAATTCTGAGATCATTTATGAATGATTCAGCTCTGTCCTTCTGCTTGAACACTTTTACTTGAAACCATTTTTCGTCAGTGAAAGAGGGCCATCAAAACTTGGTTTTAACCTGAGAGTTCTAGAAAGGGTGAAAAATGAAAGAAGTCTTTATTCTGGAAAATGGATCTAATTTTGAAGTTCAACTGGAATAAGCAATTGCTAAATTTTGTGTAGAAAATTTTATCTAACTTAATAATTAACTGATTATTTGAGTAAACAAAACACAGTGTTTCTTAAAGCCTATGAATAAATACTTTTTCCAAGCATGACAGATTAAGTGAAAACAAAGAGATCGAACAAAAATGGGAGGGGGTCATGGATTTGTTTCTGTGTGGAGGAAGAGGGCAGTACTTTTAGGGAGTGAAATTTACATGAGCATCTGGGTCTTTTGTCATGTTTTGGATGGATGACCTGAGTCTGATATATTGGTGAATAGCATTAACAAAGGTCTGGTTGTCAAAGGCTAGGAAGAAAAATGGAATTAGCTACAGAAATGAGGTGACGTCTGTGTTTAGGGGAAAAAAACTGATTGGCAAAAGACCGGATTTGTGTGTGTGTGTTTCTACTGTATAGTGATCTTAACTCAGGAGGATATGAAAAAAAAGCCCCCCTTTTTTTTTTTGGTAAAGTTTGGGTTATGTGATGAAAGTGGATATGTATCTGTTACTAATGAAATGACATGATAAACTCAATGAATTTGTAACTCATAACACATTAATTTCACCAACTTGACATTTGTAGTACTGTTTATTTCTAGTTATAGAAAATTAGAATTAAGTAAAAGTGCACTGGAATTCAAGAGAAGTTTGCTCTTTTTTTTTCTGTATAAACCATGCCATCCAGAGTAGAGAACCATATCTAATCTCCCAATTAGGTCAGGCCCCAGGATAATCAATCTTTTTAACAGCAGATGCCTTGTTTCAGCAAATGAATGCTTGGTTTCAAAAGAAGTTTTGTGTTTGGAGAGGAGTATAGTTGGCATGGGTGATTAGAAGTCTTTTAAACCCTATAAAAGCTTCTGTAGATTGTTTTATATCCACATTTTGTGAACTGAAGTAATGCTGTATATATCCATCTTAAAATGAAGTTGGTGGGACTTTCTACAGCCTGTGAGAACATCTACGTGCATATAAATATTTGAGGTCCAGAATTATCTTAACACCCATTGGAATTATGCTGTGATTTTGATAACATCTAAAACTACTGTATATGTTTTTAGTAAGGTGTCCTTCATATTTATTATGTATGCTCCTTAATGACAATAACCTAATTAATAGATTAGCATTTTCTAAGCTGAAAGTGCAAGTTAACATGATCCTCATATTTATTGTCTGGGCTACATTAATATTAGTTTGTGAGTACTTCCTATCTTATGCCTTTTCAGTTCATACCATATGCAAATAGGAAGTGTATGAGACAGCTTTGAAATAATTAAAAATTAAAGTTTATAAAACAGTGTGTATTAAGTTAAAACTATATATTGACTTAATTTTGCTCACAACTCAACTCATTTAAGATACTGAAGTATAGTGAAATACTTTCCAATATGGCACAATAAAAATATTCTAAGGCTTCAATAAATTATTTTAAATAATCATTGTTCAAAATTTGATTATTGGAACTTATCAGTGAGGCCAGAAAGTGATACATAAAATAAATCAGAAAGCTACAAATTACCTATTACCTTTTTTTAAAGAGAGTAGATTATATAATTAGAAACATGGTGTTGAAACTTTTGCAAGATAGTTAAGAAGAAAAGCATTCACCAACATATTTTGTATGTTACCATTTCAACTTTGTTATATAATGGTCAGTTCTACAATTTTTCTCTGTGGAAAGTTAATATTTTTCATAGTGAAAGTTGATAAAACAATTGAAAAGTTAAAAGCAGATGGCCTTTAATTTAAGAAACATTTAATGCTAATTACTTACCTTTCACACAACTTAAATGTTGGTAAACATATAGAATTATATTAATGTTTTAAGTAAGGTTTTAAGACTAAATTGGTTGATAAGGTAGAGATACAAGGAAATAAGATTTTTAAAATACAGGCATTCTTTTTTTTTTTTTTGTCTTTTTAGGGCCACACATGCAGCATATGGAGGTTCCTAGGCTAAAGGTCAAATTGTAGCTACAGCTGCCAGTGTACATCACAGCCACAGCAATGCGGGATCCAAGCCACATCTGTGACCTACACCACAGCTCACTTCAATGCCGGATCCTTAACCCACTGAGCGAGGCCAGGGATTGAACCAGCATCCTCATAGATACTACTAAGGTTCACTACTGCTGAGCCACAACAGGAACTCCTAAAGGCATTCTTAATAATACCAAATACCAAAATAGAACTATTATGCTCACTTGTGCTTATTCTAATGTATAGCAGTATCTTAATATGATTAGTAGAATAGCTTCCATATATTAAGAACTTCTATATATTAAAAATTTTAACTGGAAGACTGTTTAATGTCCCGGTCTGTTACTCAGCTGCATTTTTTGATTTAAAACTTAGTTATCACGGCATATCAGGTGTATGCATTTGATTTAATGAAATTAACACTTAGGTTTATACAATAGTTTTCTTACTCAGATCCCAGTGATTTTCAGAATCCAGAGACTTACAAGCTGAAATTCTTTGTTATTATGGAGGTATTGTAGCTAAATTTATACATGGATTATTTCTTCCTTGACAGGCACACATTGACATGCCCACACATGCACTCTAGTATGAAAAAAAAATCTGAAAGAAAATATAGCAAAATGTATATCTTTGGGTGATGGATAGATTTGGGGTGATTTATAAAATCTTATTTACTATATGATATAGGCTTTATGATTCTTTTATAACTAGGAAAATAAACAAATACTTTCAGTTTCAAAAAATATACATTACTACTCCAGCATAGTAGTATACATATACAAATATATAATTTGATAATAATTTTATAATATACTTTGACATTAACTTTTTATGTCCTCTTGAATCCATGTAGAACCTGTAAGGGCAAATGCCCTGTTCTTTCCTGGACACTGCTTTCCTTGGCCATACTATTGAAATAAACCACTCAGTGGAAGGTACATTTTAATGACTGTAAACTATAAGAAGTATGTTAAAGCATGCCAGGAATGATCCAGGATAATAGACATTGAACATGGTAAACAAATTTTATCTATCCAGGATCTATCAACCCTTTTATACTCTTAAAAATGATTGAAAACCCTCAAAGAGCTTTTGTTTATGTAGGTTATATCCAGGGCTGTTTATGACATTAGATAGTAAATCTGAGACATCTTTGAAATGTTAATTAATTCACTTTAAAAATCACAAATACCATCACATATTAAAAATGCATAAAATACATAAAATACATTGAACCACCGCTCAAATGTCTAAGCTTGATTTCTTAATTCTTAGATACATCAACTTTAAAGTTTACTGTTTGTTGCTCGGATGTGATCTTAAAGTTTTTGTTTTTCATCTTTTCGATAGTAATTTTATATATGTGAACTTACCAGATATGAGCAGCATAGGAATACAGTAAAGTTTGCTCAATGGTTATTGGCATGGTGTTCTACTGTTGTGAAGTTCTATCCTCATTAAAAGTATGAAAGAAATTTCAAAGAAAACCTTTGCTTGAGCCCTGAAAACCAAAATATTGATTTTTAAAAGAAAATATTTGTTTCAATGCTAAGTTTTTATGACAGAAAACGAAGCCAAAATACACATTTTCTTTTGTGATACTCATAATGTCAGATTTTATTAAAAATAACTAAGAATGTTCCCACACAGTGCTTTTGATGATGTCTCCTTTCTTTGTAAACATTTGTACAAAATGTCTCAACATGAAATCTGTTATAAAAACTTCTTAAAATCGTTCTTTTAAAATTGAGGTGAAGTTGACTCCACTAGGAAATGTGGATGACATGTTTTCATGTTCTTTTTTTGAGTGACAAAAACAATGTTGTCACTCTTGACTCACAAGTGAAATAGCAGTGCTAGAGGTTTCCTGCAGATATGGCTAGCAAATATATTCAAGATTCCAAGGAAACCATCTTTTATCCTTTTTGCTCTCCCAGAATAGATCAGATTTTCCTAATGTACGCTCTCATTGCTACATCCTTGGATTTCCCCACACTGCACTCATTGCAGTTGGTGAAATTATTTCTTTGCACAATCATTTGGTTGATAACTGCTTCTGTCACTATAGTATTAGTTCCAAGAAGGAAAGGTCCGAACCAGTTTTTTAATCTCATGCCCAGACTTCATCAGTGTTTGGCACATGACAGGAACTCTTTACAAGCTACAGGATATATGATAGAACACTGCTGATCATTTAATATACTTTAGATTCCCCAGAATATTTTCCTGTACCTTTTATATTTTAGGATCCTCCATCCTTCTTTAAATTGGCTTTTTGTGATAAATGTCTTTTGTTTCTTTCTCACCTCTTTGTTCCATTTTTGTCTTCTCTCATGGCTTTTGTTTTAATTTCTAGTTCCTTAAGCAAGTATAAAGTTGTCCTTCCCTTTACTATTTTTTCCTTTTATACACTTTCTCTCGGTTAACCATAACCACTGTGATTCTCACATCTAAATCTCTAATCCTAAACTCTCCCTCGAACCATAGTTCTGCATCTTCCAGGGATTCTCTGTACATTTCTAACCAGATATTCATCTTTAAATCCAATAGGTCTATGACTAAATTAATTATCTTTCATCCTATATTGGTCACCCCTTGTGCTTCTCTATGTTCCAGCAGGTTCTTTTGTGTTGCCTTCATCTTTGCTTTCATCAGGTTCTATCAAGTCTCTCTCTCACTCAGGGCCCATGTTTTCATCCTAGTTCCTGTAATACTAGCTCATACCTTGGCTATTTCATCTCAGTCCTGTTGTGATGGCATTTACACTTTCCCTTCTCTGGTGGTTCTCTTGACTTTAATACATTTTGTATACTGGTATGAGAGTAACTTTTCCCACATAATTTTTCTCTTAGAAACTTTCATTCAGTTAATAATTTAAACATTGCCTGGGCATTTGAAGGCATTAAGGAACTATATATATTTTTAGACGCTGAGGTTATATTAAAAGAAAAATAGGCCAGTACCATACTTTTTTTTATAACTGTAGCTTTGTAGTATAAGCTAAAGTCAGGGCACTTGATTTCTCCAGCTTCGTTTTTCTTTCTTGGAATTGCCTTGGCTATTCAGGCTATTTTGTGTTTCCATACAAATTAAAAACGTTTTGGACCTAGTTCTATGAAAAATGCCATTGGTAATTTGATAGGGATTGCATTGAATCTGTAGATTGCCTTGGGTAGTATAATCACTTTGACTATGTTAATTCTTCCAAGAACATGGAATATGTTTCCACCTGGAACAAAAAACAGAAACATAGAAGAGTGGAACAGGGTGGAAAGTCCAGAAATAAACTCATCCACCTATGGCCAACTAATCTACAACAAAGAAGGCAAGAATATAGAATGGAGAAAAGACAGTCTCTTCAATAATGTGCTGAGAAAACTGGACAGCTACATGTAAAAGAATGAAATTAGAACACTGTCTAATACCATACACAAAAATAAACTCAAAGAGGATTAAAGACCTAAATATAAGACTGGATACTATAAACCTCTTAGAAGAAAATATAGGCAGAACATTCTCTGACATAAACCATAGCAGCAGTATCTTTTCAGATAAACCTCCTAGAGTAATGAAAATAAAAATAGGAGTTCCCATCATGGCTCAGTGGAAATGAATCCAACTAGGAACCATGAGGTTGTGGGTTCAATTCCTGGCCTCACTCAGTAGGATGAGAATCCGGTGTTGCCATGAGCTGTGGTGTAGGTCACAGACACGACTCAGATCTTGCATTGCTGTGGCTCTGGTGTAGGTCAGCAGCAACACCTCCAATTATACCTGTAGTCTGGGAGCCTCCCTATGCTGTGGGTGTAGCCATAAAAAGACCAAAAAAAAAAAAAGAAAAACAAAAATAAACAAATGGGACCCAATTAAACTTAAATGTTTTTACATAACAAAGGAAACCATAAACAATTTGAAAAGACAACCCACAGAATGGGAGAAAATATTTGCAAGTGAAAAAATAAGGGCTTAATTTCCAAGATACACAAACACTTCCTACAGCTCAATATCAAAAAAGCAAACAACTCAGTCAGAAAATGGGCAGAAGATCTTAATAGACATTTCTCCAAAGAAGACAGACAGTTTGCCAAAAAGTACAGGAAAATATTCTCAATGTTACTAATTATTGGAGAAATGCAAATCTAAATTACTATGAGGTATCCCCTTACACCAGTCAGAATGACCATCTTCAAAAAGTCTACACATAATAAATGCTGGAGAGGGTATGGAGAAGAGGAAACCCTCTTGCATTCATTGGTAGGAATGTAAATTGGTATACCCACTATGGAAAACAGTATGGAGGTTCCTCAAAAAACTAAATATGGAACTACCATATGATCCAGCAATCCCACTCCTGAGCATCTATCTGGAGAAAATCATAATTAGAAAAGATACATGCATCCCAGTTTCACTGCAGCACTATTTACAGTAGCCAAGACATGGAAGCAACCTAAATGTCCAGTGACATAAATAGATCAAAAAGATATGGTACATATATAGAATGGAATATTACTCAGCCATAAAAAGAACAAAATAATGCCACTGGCAACAACATGGATGGAACTAGAGATTATCATACTAAGTGAAGTAAATCAGCTGAAGACAAACAACATACTATATCACCTACATGTGGAATCTAAAAAAAAAAAAAAAGATACAAACAAACTTATTTGCAGAACAGAAATAGACTCACAGATTTTGAAAAAAAACTATGGTTACCAAAGGAACAGGTCGGAGGAGGGATGGACTAGGGGTTTGGGATTGGCATATGCACACTGTGGTATATGGAATGATTAGGCTATACAGGGACCTGCTGTATAGCACAGGGAACTCTACTCAGTATTCTGATATCTACATGGGAAAAGATTCTGAAAGAGAATCGATGTATGCATATATATGTATAACTGAATCACTTTCTAGTACAGCAGAAATAACAACCTTCTAAATCAACTGTACTTCAATAAACCAAAAAAAGTCCTTGTCTTTTACACATACATACTGAAATACTAATGAATAATTTATATGATGTCTATGATTTGATTCAAATCATATGGAGTGAGGAAAGGTGGATGGTAGTGTAGGTACAGATAGACCAGGAGTTCCCCTCATTGTGCAGTGGGTTAAGAATCTGGTGGCAGCACTTCAGGTCTCTGTGAGGTACAGGTTCGATTCCCAGCCCAGTGCAGTGGGTTAAAGGATCTGGTGTTGCCACAGCTGTGGCATAGGCTAGGATTAAATCCCTGGCCTGGGAACTTCCATATGCTGTGACTGCTGCCATTTTGAAAAAAAGTCTTCCTATGATTCAGTGATGTTTGTGCAGGGTGATAAATCTGCACTTGAAAATGGGCTTTAAATATCATCATCATCATTCCTCCCTATCACTTTTCTTCCCATCACATCTTCCCACTCACTGATGTTTCCAGCTTCCGTACATCCATTTCCTCTTCCTCTCTTGTTTCTCATCAGCCTGAAGAATAAAATTATCTTTGCATACACTCTTTGGATTATCAAATTCGAAATCATCACCAAAAGCTACAACAATGTTGGGATCCAAATCCAGTTGAGAGCCTGAAATAGGAGCTACTTGACTTACCAATTCAGTATCTTCCTCAAACTCTGATGAAAATGCTGATTAAGGCAAATTAAGTCCAGCGTCTAGAATTACTAAAGTTTGTTCTTTCTCATCTCTCCTGGTAGGTGCACTGAGGTATTTTGGATGTAAGCACATAGTGCCCAAATGAATATTTCAAGTGCCATAAGTAGTCATGATTTTCTTCAAAGAACTCTCTATAACTTCCTCTGTTTTGCTGACATTCTTCATCATTTATTTTCTCTGTAGGAAAACAGAACTCTCTGTGGTGTATTTGCATCTGCTGCTAAAGACTCTGATTCCAGTCGATCTTGTGGAAAAGACACAGTATCCCTCTCTATAATGGGCTTTTCTCCCCTCACCTCATTCTGTTGCTATGCAGGGCTCACACAGGAACAGGAGCCTGAGTGGACAAGGCCTAGCTAGCAGCCATATCTTAAGACCATGCTATAATCTACCCTGGGACTTCAAAGTGCAGTTTCAAAGAATTGGTTCAGAGACACAATAAAAGCTACAAGTATTATTCCATCCAATAATAGCCTAAAAACACCTAATCCCTTTCTCAGCTACACCTGCAAGGTCAGTCAAAGCTGTCAAGAGTTTCAGCTTTCCTGCGTGAGACCATGCCCTACTCAGGCTTGAAAACCCACATAGCCTAACACATTAAAGCCCTCATCTTGATCAAAACGTTGATTTCCTATGCTATTTTTTTCCCCTCCCTCCTCCATTTCTTATTTATTTTTAAAGATTCCCTGTCCATTTACCAAGATGTTGGAGTTTGAGAGGATCAATAAGTCCCATTTCATTTCCCCATCCTGAGTCTGGAACCAATCCAGAGACAGATGTAGGCTCTCAGGAGAAGAAAATAATCACTTAATATATCACTTTTATTGAAAAGAAAGCTGGTTTCTAGAATCAGAGTATTCCAGACATTGTCCTTTTAAATTAAACTCAGCCTCTGGATTCCCTATGTTTACTGAGTGGTATTTCTGCCTTACTTAACCCCCTAATGTGACTTATTTTTTCCATAATGGAAGCCTTCACTAATTGTTATTTGCTCATTAATAAGTCTACTAATTTTACCCAGTTAAGATAACAATTTGAATTTCTTAAGACCTATGGCCAAATAGGCATATACCCCCAATTTAGACAGGGTGACTCGCTTTGTCACTGGCACAGCTAACAAGCACAAGCCTCCCTTTTAGAGCAAGTTCCTTACTCCATTACAGGAACCTGGGCATGGCTCCTGAGGTCAGTTGATTATTGAAAAGGAATGGTTTATTTTGAATGGCCCCGTTGATTCTCCTGAACTTTCCAGTCAGGTACATCACTCCTCACCTGCTTGAAGAAGTCAGAAAGGTTACATCAGTGGATGAACTTCTATATACAACCTAAGTGTAACTCACCTCCCTGTAGATATATTATCTATCCATCAATATGTGAGAGGTAGTTTCACTGCCCACGCTCCCACTCCCAGTTGGAAGGCTGAGGTAGTTAGCTCTGAGGCAGCTGATTCAGAAGGTTGAGCCTTCATTCCTCAGAGGAAAGTACCAGGAGCACAGTAGTTGATACTGTTATGTAGATAACCTACTAGTCAGTGAAAAAGTTCAGATTTAGATGACAGAAATTTTAGTTGCAATGGTCAAACCAAATTTCCTCCATATGACTATCATGTTTTTCCCCCTTCAGTATGAATTACAGAGCGGGAAATAGGAATGACCATTCGTTAGCATTAATCATACCACCGAAGAATGTTCCTGCCAAATTGTGTGGAGGCTAGGTGTAACTTAGAGGATATTTTCTCACCTTGTTTTATGAAGCATTGACATATCTGTCTTACTTTTTTATTTTCTATAGCAATAACAATTTGAGAATTGCTTAAGAACGATGCAAAAAGAATAATCTTTAATTAAGCTTGGAAACAAATATTATAGTTTAAAATATAATAGGTAGTCCACAGGAATATGTTTATTTACATTTTAAAATAACTGATTGTGACATTTGAAGTGATTATAATATAGCAAGTAGAGAGAAAATTATATTTTTGTAAATATAGGTCAGTGCACTAAGAGCAAGAAATTAGTATTATGAAATTCCAAAACTAGTTTGTTAATATTACAAATTAATACACACAATATTCCTTTTCCCATCTAATCATTATTTGTATAAGTTTTTGAATTCCATTTTACCTTCGTAGTTAGCTTATTAGTTGTAACTCTGCTCTATTACTTTCTAGATTAAAGTATATATTGTACATCTTTAACTTGTCACAGTCTACTGTCAAGTGATAATCCAGCATTTTACATATAGAGTAAGAACTTTAGAGTATATTTCCATTACTTTCCTTTCTGCCTTTTTGCTACTGTTGTCATACAGTTTACTTCTAAGCACCTCATGTACCTTTATTGTTTTTACTTTGAACAGTTGATTATATTTGAAAGCTGTTTAAATAGTAATTTAGAAATTTTATTTGTACTTACCTTCATGCTTACCAGATCCAGTGCTCTTCAGTCCTTTGTGGAGTTACAGGTTTCCATCTGGTATCATTTTACTTCTGCCTGAAGGACTTTAACATTTTTTGTAGTGTTAAGTCTTCTACTGACGAAAGCCTGAAAAAAGGTCTTTATTTTACTTTTTTGTTTTGCATTATCTTTTCCTGAGTGAAGAATCTCTAGTTTACTTCTAAACTAGTACTTTAAAATGGTTTTTTTTTTTAGTACTTTAAAAATGTTGCTGCTTTTGTTTTCTAGCTCGCATTGTTTTTGACAAGAAATCTCCTGTCATCACTATCTTTGTGCTTCTATATATTGTCATTGTCCTTTGTTGTTTTTAAGATTTTTCTCTTTAGCTCCAGTTTTAACTAATTTCATTATAATATGTCTTGGTGTCGGCTTTTGTTTTCACTTGTATTTTTTCCGTTCTTAGGGTTTGTTAAGTTTCTTGGATCTGTGAGTTTGTGACTTTAATTTTTTATGACTTTATGTCTTTGGTAATTTGGTATGTTTTCAGCGTCTGTTGCTCTATATTTTTTTCCCTCCCACCCTTTTAGAGACTCAAGTTACATGCATATTTGGCTACTTGTAATCATCCCACAGTAAATGGATACTCTGTTAATGTTTTCAAACTTTTTCTCTATGTATTCCATTTTGGATAATTTCTATTGCTATGCCCTCAAATTCATTAATTTTTTCTCTTCAGTGTATAATTTATTAATTTCATCTCATATATTTTTCCTTTTCTGTGTTGTAATATTAATCTCTAGGCATTGTATTTGGGTTACTTTTATATCTTCTTTGTTTTACTTACTTTCCAACTTTTCTCTTACTGCTTGAATATATGGCCTATAGTTATAACCAGTTTAATATCCTTGTCTACTAATTTTATCATCTGTGTCATGCCAGTTTTGAGAGATTAATTTTTTTCTCATTATAGATTATGCTTTCCTGCTTCTTTATATGCCTGGTAATTTTAAAATTTGATATAAGACACTGTGAATTTTACCTTGGGTGCTTAGTTTTTTGAATTCCTTTAAATATTCTTGAGCTTGTTCTAGGACACAGTTAGTTGGAAACAATTTGATCCTATATGGACCTTGCTTTTAAGCTTTGTTAGGTGAACCTCGGGTTGTATTTAGCTTAGAATTAACCCCACTAGTGAGACAAGACTCTTCTTAGTACTCTGAACCTTGACCTTTGATAATGAGATTTTTTACATTCTGATAGTTGGGACAGACATTTTTGATGCTGTTTGACCTCCAAACACTTCTTCCTCTAATCTTTTCTTTACGTGGCCTCAGGTAGTTTCCTTATGTGTATGTACTGATCAGGACTCCACTGAATGAATACTCAACAAAAACTTCTGCAGATCCCAAGTGTCTCTTCGTAAAGTGTTGTTCCGTCCACTGCTCTGTGATGCCAGTTCTAGCCACCTTCATTTTCCTGGACACCGACCTCTGTTTTTTATATCAACAAGATCCCTGGGCTCTCTCTGACATCCCCATCCCTGTGCCATGCCCTGGACACTTTTCTCCAGGTGGTCAGCTAGGTAATCAGAGGGCTCACCTTCAACTAATCTGTGACAGAGGAGTCAAGAATATACATTAGAGGAAAGACAGGCTTTTCAGTAAGTGGTGCTGGGAAAAAATGGACAGCTACATGTAAAAGAATAAAATTAGAACATTCTCTAACACCATACACAAAAATAAACTCAAAATGGATTAAAGACCTAAATATATGATGAGACACTATAAAACTCCTAGAGAAAAACACACAGAACACTCTTTGACATATGTTTTTTGAGGTTGGAAAGCCTCAGGCTTTCTCTTAGCTAATGCCAAGCTAAAATTTATAAAGATTATGCATTCTGTGACTAATGATTTATTTTAATTGTGCTATCAGAGAGTAACATGGTTAAATTTTTTTGCCCAAAACTGGTAAGAAATTAGAAAAAGAATTGGAATATAACTGCCTTTTAAAACATTTAAATTAAAAAGAGAAGAATAGGAATGCTGCTTCATATATATTTTAATATCTATAGCCAAATCCAAAAAAATTTCATTTAGAACATTTTAGAAATCACATTTGTCTAATGGAGAAATTTAAGAATCACAGTGGCTGAAAAGTTTTTTAAGGGGATTCACATGCAGTTACATCCATTTGTCAAGAATTCTTCAGCTTTTATGAAATTTTCTCAAAGAGAGACATCAGCTTAGCCCTCCATCTCCACTTGACCAGGTTCTCAATCAGGGAAAATCTCTTCTAAGTCTGTTAAGGCTCCTTGATTATTTTGTAACTTCAAATGAGAGTGTTCCCTCAAATGGCTAAACTAGAGATATGTATAGCTATCAAAGCTTGGACAGCTCTGTTCTCAGGCTGATGAATGATGTTTTCTATATGTGCAACTCTTGGTGTTGCTGATTTCAGTTAAGTAGACTTTCAAATTTTAATTTGCATAGCATTAGCACTTTTCCCTAAGAAGTGACAGTTTCATGGAGACATTTGCTTGTCTGTTCTCATGCAATTAAAAAAAAAAAATCCTTGGGGCATTCATTAACACTTCTAAAAGTGATAGCTGGTGGTTTTATGCCATTTTCATTTGCACTCCTTCTGATCTTGCCATAACTAATTAAAAGGGAATTTAGGGCAATGTAAACAATGGTTTTTGGCTGAACTAGAAGTTATTTTTTGTCTGAGAAAGAAAAGTCTGCAAGGTCTCTGGACAAAGGGTAAGAATATGCTCTTTATGGCTTGACTCTCAAGAGGCGTTATAGTCTGTTTGAGGTCCCTTCCTTTGTGGAACTTTCTTCTCGTGTAGCTTCCACTGTTCAACATTCTGCCCTCCTATCTCAGTCCAGGGAGGGTACCCTTAAGTAAATCACTTTGGAGGGAAGGTAAGATTTCAGCTGGGTCTTGAAATAGGAATATGATTGTAGTATTAAGAGGGAAGGTAGTTGGTTATGCCTGGTTAAGAAAGAATTGTCAGCTGGGAAGCCCAGATGTAGAGAGAAGGTGAGTAACATTCCAGAGGCAGCTCAATGACCAGCTTTGTTGGATAATAATTGATAATTGAAAAAGGAAACTTGAGACAGATTTTTGAGAGACTTCAGTTGGGAGTAAGTTGTTTGGGCTTTCTTCAGTACATGATGTCAACTTAAAAAGTATGCACAACCTAAAAGTTGAGAGTTAAGTTTTATTTGGGGCAAAATGAAGACTATAGCCTGGGAGGCAGCATTTCAGATAGCTCTGAAAAACCACTCCAAAGAGGAAAGGAGGAATGTCAGTATATGTGTGCTTTTGCTGAAGAGTGGAGGTACATGCATCCAAGCAGATTGCCACTAGTGTCGTGAAAGTTTTTTTTTTTTTTTTTTTTTTTTTACAGAAGGTTGCCACTAGTCTCATGAAAGTTTTTGCTAGTCTCAAGAAACAGATGTCACCATGAAGGATTTTAGTGCTTTTCTAGCTACAAAGAGATGCAAGAATTGGGCTCATAAAATCTTCTCCTGAAAATACCTAACTATCTGAGGACCTGTTCTGTCAGTTTTTTTCCAGAGCACAGAGTACTTCACTCCTGATCTTTGCCCTGAGCTCCTTTCAGGGGTGTTGAAGGTCAGCAGCTGCAGTGACTCATGATCCAATCTGTGTAGTGGCAGATGGCAAGTGCCGGTCTCCAGTTCAGAATACTGAGAAGTTATCAAAGAATTTTTTTTTTTTAATGGCAGTATGATGGCCGTGTTAAATTTGGATAGGCATAGGTATGGCTATCCAAATTAAACATGGCCTAACTGGGACTACAGTAATACTTAACCAATTAGGAAGTGAAAGAAAACATAGCAGATGAAACTGAGCCTTGGTGAGCTAACCCATAAGTATAATCTGGTCCATGGCAAGCTCATGGGCTCAAGCAGTAAATGGGCAATTACGATGACAAGAATCATTCCTTCTCCGGGGAATAGCAATAAAGAATATTAAATAGCAATTTTGAAAGTCAGGAAGGTCACAGTACATGTCACACAGTCTTCCCATTTGGCAGATCCCTTGCCAGTGGGAGACAAGTTCAGAGTGCAGTAAGCAGGTGAAGAAAGGGCTTAAGCGAGGCAGAAAACTAGGAACATCTTGTTACTTGCTGAGGTTCAAGATGTAGGCTAGACATTCCCATTCCAAAGGGAGAAATAGGAAAGAAAGGAGGAGTGATGGGTCCTAAGAAAGTCTAAAACCTAGCAGAGCAAACCCATTAGATAGTAGGATGCAAGAATAATCCTTCTTGCTTCAGTGCTTTGTCCTCCAGGTCCACTAGGGTGGTAAAGTCACTCCCACAGCTCATCTGGTTGACCCTGCCCCTGTGGCAAGGCAGGGCCAAGGCTTTCTGTGGAGGCCCTACCCACACTGGGGCTTTCTGTGAAGCCAGTGTTTCCCCTCTCCCCTTAAAACCAAATTGGAGACAACCTTGTCCTTCCTTTCCCCTGAACCTGTGCACTGGGCCTGTGGTGGAAGTGGCAGCCCTTATGATCTCTGAATCACCTTTGGGGTCCTTCTTCCTCTCTTTCTTGAAGAGTGGTACATGTTCACAGCTGAATAGCTCAATGTAAAATCCCAGGAGTTTGACAGCCTTCCTTCATTCTCTCCCACTTTTTCTGTCCCCTTCAGTTCAATTGGCAGTGTCTTTGCTGGTTTAATCCTATTTATTCCTGGTCTTTTGTTGAGATGGCTGAAAATTTTAAGAGCCACACTCATCATTTCTTTATCAAATGAGTGTTGAGACACACACTTAGTGTTCTTTTTAGAATAAGCGTTCTCTCTTTCGTGATATGGATAGGCTGAGATTTTTTTCAGCTCCACGTTCTGGTTCCTTTTTACTTGATTTCTTCCTTTGGAATTTTATTACCAGTAGACATGAGGGATGAAGCTACTCCTTCAATACTTTGCTTAGAAATCTCCTCTGCTAAATATACAGGTTCATTGCTTGCAAGTTCTATTTTATAGAACATTAGAACATGAATACAATTTACCCAGGTTCTTTGCCACTTTATATCAAGGATCACCTTTCCTATAATGTGTTCCTCATTTCCATCTTGAGACTTTTCCAGAATGGCCTTTATCATCTATATTTCTACCAAAAGTCTATTGGTTATTTATATATTCTCTAAGAAGATGGAAGTATCTCCATAACTGTCCTCTTTCTGAGTTTTTATCAAAATTACCTTTAATGTCCATATTTGTATCACGCACCTCAAAATTCCTCCAGCCTCTACCCATTACTTAATTCTAAAGCCACTTTCACATTTTTGGGTAGTTGTTAAAGCAGAATCCCACTTTTTGGTGCTGCTGGAACATAACAGTTCTAAATATTTATGTACTTAATAATAGAACTTCCAAATATGTGAAACAAAAACTGATAGAAGTATAACGAGAAATATATTTAAGTATAAGTATATTTACTTATTATAATATACTTATAATATAAGTTATATTATTATAACTTATATAATAGTAATTATATTTGTTGTAATATTATATTTAATAATATAAATCTATAATATTTATATAATAATCATAATAATTATAATATATTATAGTTGAAGATTTCAACATTCATTTTCAATAATTAATAGAATTAGAAAACAGAATATTAGGAAGTTTATAGAGTTGAGCAAAATCATTGACTGACTTGACCTAATTGACATTAATAGTACCCTCCAACTAATAACAGCAGAACGCACATTCTTCTCTAGTGTGTAGGAAGTATTTATCAAGGTGGACCATGTGCTGAGTCATAAAATATGTTTAAATAAAATTTAAAAGATTAAAGTCATAAACTATGTTATCACAAAGGAATTAAATTGGAAATCAGTAATCAAAAGATATCAGGATAAGTCATATTTGGAAACGACGCTTTCTTAAATAAACCACCGGTCACAGAAGAAATGAAAAGGATGATTAGCAAGTATTTTGTTCTGAATGAAACTAAAACGCAAAAGTTATAGAGTGCAGCTAAACCATGCACAGAGAGAAATTTATGGCATTAGTAAGATATTTTAGGAAAAAAGAAAGATTATCAAAGGCATACGATTTAGCCTTAAGAAACTACAAAAGGAACGAATGAAACTCAAAGTTAGCAGAAGAAAAATAGTCAAAAATACCAGCTAAATTCTAAGAAGTAAATAAAAATTTTATCTGCCTCACATAATTCCTACCTCTAGACTGGTTCCCAGGGTTTGATTTGACACAGGTGGGCTTACAGAGTTGGCCCATTTCCAAGACATCTCCTATACAAACATTGACGAAGAAATTGGTTTCAATGTCAGTTATGGTCCATACAAGTGATTTGCTTAGCTGACATCAAGAATGTTCTTTTCCTGTATTTCCACCCAAATGGCCCATAAATATGTGACAGACTATCCATGCATTTGAATGAGAATGACATTGAATGATTGAATATATTTTTTTAGGATGAGAGAGGAGGTTTTTTGGTTTATGTGATAGAAACATTTCATATTTTTAAATGATTCAATGTGTTAGAAAACATTGAGTCAAAGATTTAAATCATTTAAAATCATTTAAAAGTGATGTTTCTAAAATAATAGAAATAAGAAAAGCAGCATGTATATCATATAAGCCATAAATCTGTACTTTTTCTAAAATACTTTTAGATTCTTTGACAGTGAGAATTAACAACTATTGGAAAGCGTTATTATATAGTAAAGTATTATATAGTAAAGCAAAGCTGTCCCAAGTATTCATGCTTTCTGGTATTACTTCCTTTTTGGTATATATTCAAATATAGTAGACCAACTTCCACCTTAAATATTGTGAGAGGCACACCATACTTTGCTCAGTATTTCTACTGATTCTTGCTTGGTTTAAGGTGGATCAATTTTTAGTCTGCTCTAAATTCCTGCTTCTGTAGATTTCTCAATTCCTATTTGTCATTTTCTTTCCAGCTGTGTCCTTTTTCTACTCTCTGCTTCTTTCTTAGGTATATACTCAGCCGTGGTTTTTAATTTCTCGAAACTTTACCACAACAGGGTTATCTATGTGTCTTAGGTTTGATGATTATTAGAGGAGGATTAAACACAGAAAGAACAACAACAACAAAAAAGCAAGTTAAATCAGGACAGAGGTTCTTACAAGCCCTCTAGCCATGCTGGTTACTGGAAACTTCTCATTGGCCATCCTTCTTTGTTGCCATTTTTCTAAATTCCTTTTTCTCTCTCTATCAGCTTCTTCTTTCATCCCTAGTAAATCAAGTAACTGGTCACCATATTTGCATCATCCCTTGCACATTAATGGAAAAGATTAACAAATTTTTCTGAACAAACAAAATCAGTTTTTTGCCCTCCATTAAATGATCAGTCCAAAGAAATAAAAAAATCTTCTAGTAAGTGAACTATAAAAAGCTTAAATATTTCATTTATTTATTTTATATATTAAGATATTGAGCAATTTTGTGGGGCACATCACATGCAGACTGTTGGCTTGGTATCCAGTTGATGGCACGGGTAAGATTGTTTTGGCAGTTGACGGCAATGCCATTGTCATTAACTGGTGACTGTACCCAGCGATTACTAAATGCTTTGAATATAACCTCTAGCTAAATCTGTTTTCCTCTTTCAAATAAAGATACATTTTAATGTACATTTTAGTACATTAATGTACCTTTTAGTATTTAGTAGTTATTATAATTATTTTTTCAGTTGACCCATTTCAGGTTGCTTTTCTTCCATACTTTTAATCAAAGATTGACAGTTCAATCCCTGGCCAGCATAGTGGGTTAAGGATCCCATATTGCTGCACCTGTGGTATAGGTTGAGGCTCAGGTTCGGTCCCTGGCCCAGGAACTTTCATATGCAGTGGGTGCAGCTGAAAAAGAAGAAAGAAAAGAAAGGAAGGAAAGTGTCTAGTAAAGCATAATGTTTGCTGTTTCCTTTTTTCCTAATGTCCATTCCTCAAAATTTATTTGCAAGTATTTCCCCAGTGGTATATAGATAAGAATTTAGCATTTAAAAACATTTTAAATGTAAAAATCTCAAAAACATTTCACTGCTTCTGCATTTTCTGCTTTGTGGTGTTTTTGGTAAAGCAAAAAAAAACCCAAAAAAACAAAAAACAAACAAACAAAAAAACCCTCAAAGCTGTTCTGAATCATTACTGCTATGAAAGCTGAAAAACTAAAACTTCAGTATACATAATATATTCAGGCATAATATTTATTTAGATTCATCTTGTAGCTGATTTTCTCTGGTTTAAGTATAAACTTCCAAAAGTGAGCACAGCAGTACCTTAATCATACATATCATCTAGCCTAACTCCTGGAATGTTTACTTCAAGAGTATGCTCTTGACTCAGTGTTTATAGCCTCAGAAAATATGAACCTAATTTCCAGAAATAAGTCTATACACTTGAAATAAGAAAAAGGTATTTTTATCAGAAAAGGCCATCTCTTTTAGATTCACTTATAACCTGTGAAAAGCAAGGACTTTTTAAAAATCTTGGCATATCTTCCCATATCTTTCCATCTTCTTTAATTTCTTTGATTAATGTTTTATAGTTCTTAGCATATGTCTTTCCCCTCCTTGGTCAGGTGTATTCCTGGGTATTTGATTTTTTGGGGTGCAATTTTAAAGGGTATTGTATTTTTATACTCCTTTTCTAATATTTCATTGTTAGTATACAGAAATGTGACAGATTTCTGAATGTTAATCTTATATCCTGCTACTTTGCTGAATTTATTGATCAGTTCAAATAGTTTTTGGGTTGAGTCCTTAGGGTTTTCTGTATATAGTATGCTATCTGCATACAGTGACAGTTTTATCTCTTGTCTTCCCATTTGGATGCCTTTTATTTCTTTTGTTTGTCTGATTGCTGTGGCTAGGACTTCAATACTATGTTGAATAACAGTGGTGAGAGTGGGCATCCTGTCTTGTTCCAGATTTTAGTGGGAAGGCTTTCAGCTTTTCTCCATTGAGTATTATATTTGCTGTGGGTTTGTCATAAATAGCTTTGATATGTCAATGAATGTTGCCTCTATACCCATTTTGGTAAGAGTTTGATCATGAAAGGATGTTGGACTTTGTCAGATGCTTTTTGTGCATCTGTTGAGATGATCATGTGATTTTTGACTTTTCTTTTGTTAAAATGATGTATGACATTGATGGATTTGCATATGTTGAACCATCCTTGTGCACCTGGGAAGACTCCCACGTGGTTGTGGTGTATGATCTTTTTGATATATTGTTGGATTTGGTTGGCTAAAATTTTGTTGAGAATTTTTGCATCTATATTCATCAAAGATATTGGCCTATAGTTTTCATTTTTGGTGGTATCTTTGTCTGGTTTTGGAATTAGGGTGATGGTGGTGTCATAGAATGTATTTGGGAGTGTTCCTTCTTTAGCCTTTTGGAAAAGTTTAAGGAGGAAAAGATATTCCATGTTCCTGGGTTGGAAAAATTAATATTGTAAAAATGGCCATACTACCCAAAGCAACCTACAGAGTCAATGCAATCCCTATCAAATTACCCAGGACGTTTTTCACAGAACTAGAAAAAACAATCCAAAAATTTATATAGAACCAGAAAAGACCCAGAATTGTCAAAGCAATTCTGAGGAAAATAAACCAAGCAGGAGGCATCACTCTCCCAGACTTCAGGCAATATTACAAAGCCATAGTCATCAAGACAGTGTGGTACTACTACCAAAACAGACATACAGACCAATGCAACAGAATAGAGAACTCAGAAATAAACCCAGACATCTATGGTCAATTAATCCTTGATAAGGGAGGCAAGAACATAAAACGGGGAAAAAAAAAAACAGTCTTTGCAGCAAGTGTTGCTGGGAAAACTGGACAGCTGCATGCAAATCAGTGAAACTAGAACACACCCTCACACCATGCACAAAAATAAACTCAAAATGGCTTAAAGACTTAAACATAAGACAAGACACCACCAAACTGCTGGAAGAGAATATAGGCAAAATATACTATTACATCAGCCTTACAAATGTTTTGTCAGGTCTATCTCTCAAAGCAACAGAAATAAAAGCAAAAATAAACCAATGGGACCTAATCAAACTGACAAGTTTTGCACAGCAAAAGAAACCAAAAAGAAAACAAAAAGACAGCTTACAGAATGGGAGAAAGTAGTGTCAAATGATGCAACTGACAAGGGCTTTATCTCTAAAATATACAAGCAATTTATACAACTCAACAGCAAAAAAAGCCAACAACCCAATGGAAAAATGGGCAAAAGACCTGAAGAGACACTTATCCAAGGAAGATGGACAGATGGCCAACAAGCACATGAAAAAATGCTCCACATCACTGATTGTTAGAGAAATGCAAATCAAAACTACCATGAGATACCACCTCACACCAGTCAGAATAGCCATTATTAAGAAATCCACAAATAACAATTGCTGGAGAGAGTGCGGAGAAAAGGGAACTCACCCACACTGTTGGTGGGAATGTAAATTGGTACAACCACTATGGAGAACAGTATGGAGGTACCTTAGAAAACTATACCTAGAACTACCATATGACCCAGCAACCCCACTCTTGGCCATATATCTGGACAAACTTTCCTTAAAAAAGACACATGCATCACGTGTTTATTGCAGCACTCTCCACAATAGCCAAAACATGGAAACAACCCAAATGTCCATCAACAGATGATTGGATTAGGACCATGTGGTATTTATACACAATGAAATACTACTCATCCATAAAAATTAACAAAACAATGCCATTTGCAGCAACATGAATGGAACTAGAGACTCTCATGCTGAGTGAAGTAAGACAGAAAGAGAAAGACAAATACCATATGATATCAGTTAAATCTGGAATCTGATATAAGGCACAAATGAACCTTTCCACAGAAAAGAAAATCATGGACTTGGAGAATAGACTTGTGGTTGCCTAGGGGGGAGGGGGAGGGAGAGGGAGTGGCATGGAGTAGGAGCTTGGGGTTAATGGATGCAAACTGTTGCTTTTGGAGTTGATTAGCCATGAGATACTATTGTTTAACACTGAGAACTATGTCTATCACTTATTACGGAGCATGATATGTGAGAATAAAGAATGTATACATGTATGTGTAACTGGGTCACCATGCTATACAGTGGGAAAAAAATTGTATTGGGGAAATAAACAATAAAAAAAAAAAGAAAACAAAAAAAAACCCCAAAACAAAAATAAGAATCTCAGTAATATGGTAATATGATGAGTTCAGTTCTACGTAAACTTAATATCTCCTAAGATTCAGGTACCAATAAAGTGATGGTTTTGCCATAACTGGTAAAGATGCTAGTGCTGACATCACTGCAGTAAAAGAAGCAATTGAAAGGCTGCTCTTTTCTTTTTTAAAAAATCTCTAAATTAACCTTTTATTATTTTTTTTATTTTCATCTTTTTAGGGCCTCACCCACGGCATATGGAGGGTCCCCGCCTAGGGGTTGAATCAGAGCTGTAGCTGCCAGCCTATTCCACAGGCATAGCAATGCCAGATCCAAGCCGCGTCTGTGACTTACACCACGACCAGGATCCTTAACCCATTGAGGGAGGCCAGGAATTGAACCTGCATCCTCATGGATACTAGTCAGGTTCATTAAGCACTGAGCCATGATGGGAACTCCTCTAAATTAACCTTTTAAAGTGGAGTTAACACTGTATCAGATTGCTGATTTACAAGCTCAGATGAACAGTGAAGAAATTCCAAGATTCCTATAAGAAACTAAAGCTGTAGACCAAATTTCTTTACAAATCTTGGCTCTTAAGATATATCATATCTTAAAGATTCCAATGTTTACATTTTTAACATTTCTGGAAACAAGTTGTGTCTTATGGTAGTCCTGATGGAGTTGTCCTTGCTTGTCCATGTGCACAAAAACTTGCAGAATGAGTGTCAGCAACTTGGAATGCAGTCCCAGAGACAGTACTGCATCACCAGCAGTTCTTAATGGCATGGATGACAGTATGGTGTGGGAAATCATGGTCACCGATGACTTTGAATTTAAAAATATTTTGAAAGACTGGACTTTGAGAGTAAGCTTTAGGAATTCCTTAACCAACTAGTTTTGCTTATATTTTCATTTTTACATAGGCTCAAGAATTACATAAGGCAAAAACCTATACCTTAGTAAGTATTGAAAAAAAAAAAAAAACCCTTTCAATAAATATGTAGTAAAAGTTCTGAGTTACAGCAAATGTTATAACTTGTATAGCAATATTTGTTTTCCTTTCTCTGTGGTATATAAAATAATGGTATCCTTACAATCAATTTGGTATTATTGATTCTGAGATGGACGTAGATTATGGGATTGTAGAATTTTTGAATTGCTTATTCTCTTGTTTCTGAATTGCTAATTTTAAAGAGGTTTTAGTTGTTGCTATGTTTGTTATGTTTTTAAAGGGGGTGTTATGAATCGTATATCAAAAGAATCATTAAAGCATTTCTCAAAGAGGATTAAAAATAAAATTTTAAGTGATTTAATATTTCCTTTCATTCTCATAAGTAACATTCTTTTTGAGAACTCCTTCCAAATATGTTCTTTAAAGGCAGACTTCAAAGTCTAACTTTGGGCCATAAGTAAACTACTTTGTCTTGTTTACTGTAGACAATTATCTCTGAGGGTTTTGAAGTTTAGTTTGGAAGAGGATTTAACATTCTGCATGTTTATATTTGAGATTGCAGTATTGACTGATATCTTTGCTAAACTGTAGTAGACATCATAAATGGCTGGCAACACTCAATATTTTCAAAATGTTTGTCATTGCTGTATTTGATGGTTATTATTTTAAAAAATGTCTTTGATCCCCCTTTCTGAAGAGGAACTCAAAATTACTTCTCAATCACTTCACTGTCTATGTATAATCTCTGATTTACTATCAGTGAACCAATAAGAAGTCACCTCATTTTCCTAGGATTTCCCAAGAAATACTTGTTTTATGTCAGTGAATTTCCCTAATAATTGAACGAGAGACATCTAAATGCTAAACCTAAACTTTTTGTTTACTGTTTCTGACTTAAATATTTCTACAACATACCTTTCTGTTAGTCTTAATTAGAGAATACGAAAAATGGAAGCTTTAAAATTTGTATTATGTGGCGGTCTCAGAAGAGAAACTGCTTAGTTTGTTGATGGGCCTTTATTACATGGTGAACAGTGGGATAAGAGGAAGCAGTTAATGGGAGTGAACTATACGCAAAGCTAAATGAACTTTCACCTTTTGTAGAAGCTGTAGACTCATTATTCTGAATATCATTACAGCAGATGGTCTGCTCCAGACCCCAGGGGCCTCAGCCTCCACAGTTCTAGGCACAGGACTCTCAGATGTGTCTTTTCTCCAAAGAGGTGGTGCCATAATCTCACTGCACTATTTTTGACTGAGAGTTCAAACATATTCTGATCAGTAATTGCATTAAGCATTGTCTCACTCCATGTTTCCTCCTGACTTTCTTCTTTCTCACTATGGCTCAACTATTTATTCACTTAGCCATCCAGTTTTGACATCTGTGATTTTTCTTGGTTTCCTGTCTCATTCATAGGTTTGTTGGTTGTACCTCTTTTTAAATTTAATTTTAAAGTTTTTATTCTATTATTGCCTTTACCTGGAACATTTCAATTTGTTGATGCTTAATCTTTAGGCTTCTAGTCTCTTTAATGTCCAGTGTATTTGGTGCAGAATTGACAATATTTCCCTGTTCAAAATTCTCTAATGATTCCTTGCTTTTTATTCCCCATTTTTAAGGGTTTTATTGAAATGTAGCTAGTTTACAATTTTGTGATAATTTCTGCTGTACAACAAAGTGATTCAGTTACACGTGTATCCACATCCATTCTTTCTCAGATTCTTTTCCATATAGATTATCAGAGTATAGGGTACCCTGTGCTATACAGCAGGTCCCCATTGGCCAGTCATTCCATATAAAATAGTGTATGCATACGCCCTTGTTTTTTTAATTAAATTTTTTCACCAAATATTAAAAGACAGTTGCCAGCAGAGGCTGAGTTCTATTGGGTCACATATGAATGAAAGGATATAAAATTATTTTCATATTAAGCACCACATTTTATTCCCACCAACCACGTTTATGACAGTCTATGCTAAAATCTCCTTGGGCAGTACGATTGAATGCATACAATGTCAGTCTTCATATGTCCTGGATCAGTTCTTGAGAAATCCCCTCTACACATTCTTCTGAAACCACTCAAGAGATTCATTGACTTTTTAAAACCCATACAAATATTTCAAGGACATACTTGTACACTTTGTCAGCAACTTAAGATGCCACCAAATCTTTTTAGAGTCCTTGTTCCCGCTTTAAAAATTTCCCCCAGTTTTATTGAGCCACAACTGACGTATAACATTGTGTAAGTTTAAGGTGTATGTGTGTTGATTTAATGTACTTAACTATTGCAAAATGACTTCCACCATTACATTGGCTGGCACCTCCATCCTGTCACATAATTACCATTTCTTTTTGTGGTGAGAATGTGTAAGATATACTCTCTTAGAACTTTCAAGTATATAATATGGGATTATTCATTATAACCACCAACTATACATTAGATCCCCAATGTTAAACTTATAACTGTAATTTTCATCCTTTGACCAATATCTCCTCATTTTCCCCACCCTGTGCAGTCCCTGGTAACCACCACTCTTGATCATTATTAGTGTATTCATTCCTATATTCATTTTGTCACAATTTGTTTGTCACAATTTTAACTGAGATGCCACTCTGTGCCATTGTGCCAGGTGTTATAGAAATGGTGCTACACAAAAATGGATATGATTTTTATCCTTATCTAGCTTATAGACTAGCCTTCTTCACTGTTTGGAGTTGAAATTTATATATTTTCATTGTATATTCTATTTTTAGAACTTGAAAATCATTTTTATTGCTGGAGAAAAGTAAAATTCTATTGTTTGTTAGCAAGTTACTCTCTTCTCCAAGCAGTATGATCCTTCTTTTCCTGCCATTTCTTTCTTAATTGCCTAAAATATGATGGAAAAGTACTTTATGTTGTCCTAAGTATTTTTCACAAGTCTCAGCTCATTTTGAACATAGCACTTTTGACACTGATTTAAAACATATTGTATACATAGCTGTGCATGTTTTTTAACTTTACAGTATATTATATGTGTTTTTCCATTTAATTAAGTATATTCAGAAAGCATGTTATTTAATGTCTGTTTAATAGTTCATCTTATTTAACCATGTCCTATTTTGGGCTTTTTGGTTTGAGTCCAATTTTGTTGGGGGCGGGGAGGGGATTGTTCTGCAATTTTAAATAATGCTTCTGTGAACATCCTTGTACATAATTCTTTGCCTGCATTTCTGATTATTTCCTTATGTTATACTCCTGCCTCTAATATACTGTCCATTTCTTTTGCCCAGGGACTAAGTAGACTGCCTGTTTTTCCAATCTATGTCCAGTGAATATATTTTTCACTCAATGATTTTTAGAACTTTTTTGATGAGTGACCAGATGGACTGCTGCCCATCTGTGCCTCAAGATCTTCCAGGCTTCTCCAACATACACCCTTGCATTAAGCTAGGGTACTCTAAGGAAAGGAGAAGGAAGGTAAGGGCTTATATACCTTGCTAGGTGATGATGGTAGGGTAGATAAACTCTAGTCCTCTATCCGGAGCTGTGCCCATGTGCATGTCTGTGTGTGTGGTGGGAGGAGAGATGGAGTGTTGCTGCTTGCTGTAGACTAAATGTTGTCCTCTACCATCCCAATTTATATGCTGAAGTTCTAACCCCCAATGTGATGTTATTTGGAGGTAGGGCCTTTGGGAAGTAATTAGGTTTAGATGAGAGCATGAGGGTGGGGCCCTCATTGATGAGATTAGTACCCTTAAGAGCCTGGTTTCCCCCTCTCTGTGCCATGCAAAGACAATGAGAAAGAGGCCATCTACAAGCCAGGAAGAGAACTCCTACCAGGAACCCAGATGCTTCCTACCTTGGTCTTGGACTTCCCAGCCTCCAAAACCATGTGAAAAACCATTTGTTATTTAAGTTACCCAGTGTATGGAACATTGATATAGCAAATACACTGTCAAAGACAACTAATTTATGATTCACTCTGAGTTGTAAAAATGGCAGTGTATAGATTTTTAGATTGCCACTGAATATTAAAAAAAACCTAAAACCCCCAAATCCAGAAGCTTGGCTAACGATAGATAGTAAAATATTTTCTCATTTTTATTACTATTTCTTTAGTCTTCTTTCTTATTTATTCTTCTTTTCCTTTATGTAATATTTTAGAGATGAGTAAACTGTATACTATTTCAATCTTTCATTATGGATTTTAACATATAGTTCAAATCAGGAGAAAATTGACTGATAATCATTTCAAAGAGTGTCCTTTTTAAAAGCATATATCCAGTCATTTATACAGGTACAACTTTCAGTCCTTGCTAATGAAAAAAAAATTGAATATGGAAATAGCCCTTTTACCTTCTGTTTTTGTTGACTCTGATTGTTAAGTTACAATATTACAACTTTTCATTTTTATGAAATTTCTAGAATTTAATATTTCTGTTTTGCTTTGTGATCAAGTAGGAAGTTACATATATATTCTCAGTGGATTGTACAGAGGAATTACTTACATTGAACCATTTTTATGACACTTTGTGGCATGGAGTTTTCTTTGTTCATGTTGACTTTTTTGCTATTGTAAATGAATTGTTGAAAATAATTATACCAAGAAACATTTGTCTTCTGTGGCCACTGTGTTGTCCAGCGTGTGTGAGCAAAGAAATCTATTGGGGCTGTAAGTTTTCCTTTGGAATGTTTGAAGAACCCTTAAGTGCTACTGAAAGTAAAGGATAGAACTGCCTCCAGGAAAACAAAGTTTTTATTATGTTTTCTCAAGTAATGAGGATATCTAGATAAAATGAAAAAAAACAAAGCAATAGAAGTCACACATGTAGTACCCAATGCCAATATGACCAGTGGGTCCCTGCTAGCTTACATTTATTTCCTCGTGCAGCTAGTGGATCTTTCAGAGGGAAGGTCAAATGCCCTGACTCAGACCAAACAAATATATATTCCTGGGGTTTATGTGTTTCCCCTACGAATCCAAACTCTATTTCCAAATAAATAGACTAGGATGTGTAGTTATGAAATGAGACCTTGACTGGTATCAGATGAAGTTTCCAAATGCTTGACAAAGTTACCTCATAGTTATTACTATGCTCATCTTATTTTACATTTAAAAATTAGAAGAAACAATGGCTAATTATCACTGCTGAATAAGGTAATTATGTGAGGTTATCAATATCTATCTATCTGTCTGTCTGTCTGTCTATCTATCTATCAATATATAGGCATTGATTCCGGAGTTGATACTAAAGCAGATGCTTCCAAATTCTTGGGTATTTTTATTGGGTGAAAAATCTAGTAGACTTAAGATACTAAGATGGTCAGTTGCATCTGTGTTCTTCTGGAATGACAAACTGATGGACTTGTCAAGGATGGAGCTGAAGAGGAGTTTTGGTTCCCATATTTTCCAGAATATTGAGGCAGTATTCTTAAGATGCCAAGTCAAACATTTTGAGTATTATTAAATGTCTGAGAAAATAAAGAGTATGTTCAGGATTCTGCTCAAAGGGCTTAATTAACTCACTGTGAGTGACTTTAAACTTTTGTCTTAGTTTACTCACTCCTACACTTGGATGAAGACTGATTTTTTTTTTTTTGTTCCTTTCAGTTCTACTGAAATAGGATATTTTGGGGACTCAACAAGTGGTGTAATGGGTGGTACATGTACTAATTGGCTTCAGTAGCAAACACATTGAAATAAACTTGGATGAAATGTAAATTCTAATCTACCTGGTGACTCACAAAGTCCATCTTAGCATAAAAAAAGCAACTTGTGTTTCAGAAAACGCCACTTATTCTACGCACTTGGTTGTTCTTTCTAAGAGCCTTGCTTCTTAATGAAATGCAACGGGAGGTAGATTCTTTCCCTGTACTGTGGCTAAGAGCAGAGTTTGTGGAATGTAGTTAACTGAGAGGAGTTCTCAGGTTAGAGAACACATTTATATAGTTAACTGAGAGGAGTTGTCAGGTTAGAGCATAATTTCACACATTTTCAGTAATGTCTTGAGTTGTGGAACCTCATCAGTTATTTTTTATGTATAGACTTGTCCTGTCTTACTTCAGAAATCATAGCCTTTAAATGCTGAATTTCATTAGTTGTTCCTAGAAAAAGTGCTCTTTTCCAATATTCTTTGTAAATCTGATTGTTCTTTTTATCTATAAATTCCAGAATGGCTCAGATGTTCTTTTTATCTATAAATTCCAGAATGGCTCTCACTTGAGTCTCTCACTATGGCCTATTATCTCTGAAGGCTGTGGGTCTCTGTCTGGATTAATGTGCAGCAGAGCCATGGTTGCAGGAGAGATATTTAAGGTCTCTTTCAATGGGGGTCGCTTTATATTTGAAGTCTAACTTGAAATGTCTTCACTGGTCCTCAACACCATGACACTTTCTGGGTAACAGCAGTAAACCTCCGGGGAGCAGCAATGATGAGCAGTGTTATTTCAGTGCTTGGTGACCATACCATACAAGCTATTGCAGTGTCCCTATTAGCATTGTGAAGAAGTTGGTGGAATTTGCACAGTGTTGCTTTGATAGAGGAAAATTGAAAAAAACGACTGATGTGGCAATTTTAGAAGTGGAGTCTGGGGCCATTTCTGAACAGGAAAAGGAACAGGTAAGGAAGCTCATATGTTAAGATTCAGAAGATAGTTTGGCATAATCTATAAGAGAAGCAAGGGGAAATTATATATAGAAGCCACATTCTAGATTCTCTGTACCAGTATCAAGCTAAATGTTACCAGATGGAGTGACTAGGTTACAGACAAGATCAAATCCTGAGGAGGTAAGTGAAATATGTATCAGGAAACAGAGTGAGCTTCCATGTGTACTAAGAGATGCAGGCTAAGTATCAAGGATGGTGCTGAGAAACTTGTTAAAGGGTACGCTACTTTCCCAGTTAGGAGATGATGGGTGATGTCTCCATGATAAGGAGAACAGGATACTCTGATGTGCGGTAATCCCCTCTTATCTTCAGAGGATATGTTCCAAGACCCCCAGTGGATGCCTGAAAACTTGGGTAGTACAGAACTGGATATATATTCTTTTTTCCTTTACATTTATTCCCTGTGATGATGTTTAATTTATAAATTAGGCAAGGTAAAAGATTAACAACAATTAATAATAAAATAGAAAAATTATAACAATATACTGTAGTAAAAGTTAGATGACCCTGGTCTCTCTTCTTTAGTCAACTTCAACTCTGTCAGAAATATGGCAGCTTCTTCATTGGCAGATGCAACCTCTCCAGTAATTTTTATATTTTTCATTCTAAACCTATTCCTGAATCTGGCTTGGTGTCATTGATTCAGAGGATCCCTTGCTGAATTTTTTGTAGAGGTGCCATAGTTTCTGGTGCAGTATGTTACTGTTAGAGCATGCTTTCTGTTCACATTGTCCACCCACAAACATAATGCCTTTTACTTCTTCATTAAGCACTTATTGTGCACTGTGGCATAACTTTTGCCACTTGAGGTGCAACAGCAAAACTAGTATTAATTTCTTTTTCCTTCTTTATGAGTTCATGCATAGATTTGTTCTTACTGTAGGTCTTAGTAACTTCAGCACACTATTTTTTTTTCCTGAGTGAGAACTTTCACATTTCACTTAAAGAAAGCACTTTGCAGCTTCTCTTTGGTGTGCCACCATGGCCAGCATCACTACTCTTGCACTTTGGGGCAGCTATTAAGTAAAATAAGGGTTACTTGAACATAAGCATTGTGATGCCTGGACAGGCAATCCACCTGATAAACGAGAAGGTGGTGAGTGACTAATGGGTAGAAGATGCTGGACAAAGGAATAATTTAACGGCTGGGGCAGGACGAGTGGGATGTTGTGAGAGCTCATCACGCTACTCAGGATGGAACAATATGTAAAACTTATGAATTGTTTGCTTCTGGAATTTTCCATTTTATATTTTCGGATATTGTTTGTACATGGGGTTACTGAAAGCACAGAAAGCACAACTGAGAATGAGGGGGAACTGTTGTAACCAATTTCAACATCATTTTGATGCAGTTGTTTTTGACTGAGCAATTTCACAGCATAGTTTTGGTGAAACCACATAAAAAAGACACTGTGAAAATACAAAAAAAAAAAAAATTCCAGGTTTTTAACCTAAAGATATCCCTTTTACTAATGCTATCCCTCTCCCATGCCTTACCGGAAATTTTTTACTTTCTCCTTTACTGATTGTTTTATTTTTAAATTTGTCATAACTATGTTTTACTTGCATTTCACATCTTCAACATGTTTTGATTTACAAAAGTAATATATGCTTCTGGAGGCAAATAAAAAATACGAAAATGTATGGAGTAATACGGTTAAGAAGAAAGTGAAAATTCTCTGATCCTCTTCATTCCCATCTCCTAGTGTTAACCACTGTAAGAATGTACTACAAGCATCCCAGGAATAGTCAAGGAAATTTTCTTGTACAGTTTTGAAAAACAAAGTTTTAGTTTAGTCCTCAGGAGATAACCTGCTAGAGCAGTCTTTAGTAGGATGTTCTGGTGCAGTTGGATATAAAAACAGTGAAAATTAGATTGAAATTTTGGCTTATGCAGTGAGATAGCCAAGATTTTTCCGCTTATGCGAAGTGAAGTCGGAAAAATCTTGATGCCAGATTTTCAAGGGATGTGTCAGAAACCAATTTTATGTTTTTAAGCTCCTCATCTCTATAAAAATATTAAAAATTTAGGGTAATTAGAGATTAAGAGGACTATTTAAGAGAGAAGTATCAGGATGATATCACTCTTCTAACCTATAGGATGGGCAGGATGGAGATGTTTGTTTCTTTATACTCACTCAACAGATAAGAGCCTTGAAAAGACCATTTGAGTGTTGTGTATCTGCAGGGCATAGTGGACGGGGTCAGACTCTCACCTGAGAAATCCAGTGCGTGAGGGATCAAGCCTGATAAATTGGATGTCCTAGATGACTTGGAGAGTTAGTAAACAATATTTTTCCTCAAGGTGATATAAAAATGAATAATTCTATAATGAGTAATATCACATTTATTGCTTAGTTATACAGAAAGTCCACTTTATTAATGTTTTTAATTTCAATTTTTTACTTAATTTTTTGTTGTTTTACTTTTCTAATTCCATGTACATTATCTTCTGTTTCTCTGAGATAAAACTCTTAATAGGGAAAAGACCTATGTGCTTTTTAAAATTCACTTTAAAAAGATATTTTCGATATGTGAAACTACAACTTTTAGTTCTGTTTGATAGGAAACATTCATATTCCAGAGTAAGGTGGAATAAAAAAGTATATACACACACATGTACACTCTTAAATAATTTTAAATATAATGCCACTTTGTATCACGTAGTTTTTCTTTTCCATAAAATTTATAAATCTAATATGAAGGAAAAATATGACAAAATTGCTTTATAAGTGATTGAATCATACATTTAAAATTGGTGAATTTTACTTTATTATAATTTATACCTTAATAAAGTTGATTAAAAATGCATTGTCTGGAAAATTTGGTTAAAAGTTATTAGACAGAGTAGATTAATGTAAGCTCAGCAGCATAATTCAGAAATACCCCTTAAATGTGTATTCATGATATTCACATATGAAAACTTTGATAAGTTATAAAATATAAAATGTTCTCCTGCTTTGGGTCTATAATAATCATTTACATTTGCTGTCTTTTATGTTTACTTTCCCACTGATTTAACATTGAATCCTGGCACATTACATTTAGGAAACAGAACAATCACTTTTTAAAATATATGTTCTGTGCTTGCCAGAGGGATTTGGAAGTTCTCCCAGTAATGCTTTCATTGTCATAACCCACTTCACAATTCCATCATGAATGAGGTCATTAGGGAATGACATCATTTTCAATTCCTCCCAGATTGCAGATTTTTAAAAAAACGTGGTAACTTTTGTTTTCTAAATTTGTTTCTCTTACATAATCATGTCCTAAGTTAAGCCAGGCATAGTTCCTAAATCACACGCACATAGTTCCTAAATCACACGCACACTCCAACACACATACACAATGCAACTTGAAATCATGAGACTAGAGGAGTTTCTAAGATGTCTTTGATCGTGGGTGGTCATGAAATACTAGAGGTTCAGAAAGTACTACGGGATAGTTTAAGGTAGGCCAATAGGAAGATGCCATCAAGAATGGGTAATTGAGTGTGGAAGGGAAGTAAGAAAGCACTTAGATATTCTGCCATTTTCCTTCTTCAGGAGACTATTTAGAAGGTCGCTACTCTCTTTAAAATGAGGAATTATATAACAAAATTTCAAAATTAAAATTATTTATTCAGTCACACAGACATATATTCAATAAATATTTATGACTCATGTGATGTGTAATACATAGGGTGATCATTGGGTATACAGTTGCAAAGAAGTTAGGTATGGTCTCTGCCTTCACAGAGCTAAAATTCTAGCTGGAAAGACAATTATTAACCAATTACAAAGATAATTTAAAATGTTCAGATATGGTCAGTGTCAGGAACAAGAAGCCCATGTTTCTATAAAAGTTTACATCAGAAGGTTATAAACTGATCTAGAGAATCTTGAAAGTCTTTCCTTAGCTTAGCTTTATATGATAATAGGAATTAATTATATGAGGATATGTGGTGTGTGGAGGAAAAAGCTCTGGGCAGAAGAACTTCATGTACAATGTTCCTAAGACAGCAAAGAATTTGAAAGGGAAAAGCAGTTCTCTTTTGAAAATATTTCCCATACCAGAAAAACATTTAGATAAAAAAATTTCCTCCTTTAGAATAAAACATCTTTTGAAAGGGTGAAATCAATTCCATCTTAAAGTGAATTTTTTTTTTGTTTGTTTTTTTTAAAGATCTGCAGCCACGCCATATGAAAGTTCCCAGGCTAGGGGTCTAATCAGAGCTGAGGCTGTCAGCCTATACCATAGCCACAGCATGCAGGATCTGAGCCTTGTCTGTGACTGATACCACAGCTCAAGGCAATGCCAGATCCTTAGCCCACTGATCGATGCCAGGGATCGAACCCACATCCTCATGGATACTAGTTGGGTTCATTACCGCTGAGCCACGACGGGAACTCCTTGAATTATTTTTGCAAGTAAACACCAGGATATAATTAGATTCTAAGGCAGTGGTTTAGGAGAAGAGGGGGTGAGGTCCACAATGGAGCTATGTTGCTTCTATGCTAAAAATCAGCCAATAGGCATTATGGTGGGGCTGTTTAAAGATGCTGTCCTAGTAATTTTGTTATTGAGCAAAGAGCTCACTGCCTGATACGCATAGAAATCATGGCACCAACTTTTGAGAAAAGAACTTTATTGGGAGGTGGACAGGCAAGAAGACATGAGGCAAAGGTCTCAAATTTGTCTTTCTGATCCAGGGTTTGCGGTGGAATATAAGGGGCTGGGGGAATTTCATATTTGGAAGCTGATTGGCTAATCTTGAATCAGTCTAAAAAAGCTTCTAATGCTGCTGGAATCCAGATTTTTTTTTTTTTTTTTTAGTAAAGGATTACTTGCTTTTTAAAGGGCTCTAGTGGCAATATTTCTGCTCTTTGTTTTGTAGACTGATAGTTCTTGGTCCCAGCGTTATCCTGAAGACATGGGTTCCTGTCTTACACATGTGCAGTGCTGTATCGGTATGATAATTCAAGGTTTAATTAATTAGCCTAATTAAGGAGGAAAAAAACAGTTTAACCTAGTCTGTGTTTGATGTGCTATTTCAGTTGGGTAATAATTTAATAGCATTCAAGAGATAGTAATAGAATGTCTGTTATATCCTCGTCACTGGCTGGCCTCAAGGTCTTGGCGTGTCTTATTGCCGTGACGATATTGGTAATGACAGTGACAGTCATAAAGGCTCAAATGAACAGGAATGACAAAGTTATGACCCCTGAACTCCTTTATGTTTCCTGCTGGGTGGCCCAGTCTTCCAGATGTGTGCCAGAAGTTATTGCAAATATGAATAACTATAGTTGCAGCTGCTCTGAGCTGGCCCAACTGAGATAGGAGAATGGGAGATTTTCTTGCACAGAGAAATAACTTTCTTTCTTTTTCTTTCTTTCTTTCTTTCTTTCTTTCTTTCTTTCTTTCTTTCTTTCTTTCTTTCTTTCTTTTCTTTCTTTCTTTCTTTCTTTCTTTCTTTCTTTCTTCCTTCCTTCCTTCCTTCCTTCCTTCCTTCCTTCCTTCCTTCCTTCCTTTCTTTCTTTCTTTCCTCCTTCCTTCCTCCCTCCCTCCTTCCCTCCCTCCCTCCCTCCCTCCCTCCCTCTCTCTCTCTCTCTCTCTCTCTTTCTTTCTTTCTTTCTTTCTTTTTGTCTTTTTGCCATTTCTAGGGTCGCTTCCTGTGGCATATGGAGGTTCCCAGGCTAGGGGTCCAATCGGAGCTATAGCCACTGGCCTATGCCAGAACCACAGCAATGCGGGATCCGAGTCGCATCTGCAGCCTACACCACAACTCACAGCGATGCCAGATCCCTAACCCACTGAGCAAGGCCAGGGATCAAACCTGCAACCTCATGGTTCCTAGTCGGATTCATTAACCACTGTGCCACGACGGGAACTCCAGAGAAATAACTTTCTAATCAGTGCCTACCAATGATAGAAAGCTAAAACAAGACTCAATATATTTTTTTTTTTTTTAAAAACAGAGGTTGTTTTTGAGGCTCCAAAGATGACTTGCTTTTCTGGGAAAGTGGCATGAGTGTACAGTCTTATTTTTACTGTTTTTACTGAGGATGTTTGTACTATAGAGCGTTTGAAGAAATTGCTAAGCTATGCATTTGGTAGGTTGCATTACTTCTCACAATTATACATAGTACTCCTTCCTCTTAAGCAGTTTTTATCTCCTAGCCCATTGCCATGGGACTTGCTGCTTCTGTTTTTCCCTCCCTCCCGATTGATTTTTGGATTTAACCACATTATTTTCTTTGGTCATTGGAATGTGAACAGCTGTGACTACACTACATCCGGTTGGAAGTTTTAAATGAAATTCTGAGCATTGGCTCAGCCTCTTGCTTTCAAAATGTTATTTTGAAAATGGTATGCCCCACATAAGGGCTTCAACTTCAGCCTGAGTCTTTGAATAAGATCCACAGAGCCAAGCCAGGCAGTGCCACTGTAGCTGCATCCACTCAATAACTGCATATATGAAACATTAACAAGAACAAGATGCTTGGTTTTTAAAGCCCATGGGACTTTACAGCTGTTATGTAGAATGTTGAAAAATACAGAATTTGATACTTAGAGGTGGAGTGTTACCATATAAAATCCTAAAATGTGTGGTACTGATTCTGGGGGCATGAGAGGTAGCAATGAGGAAACTTTTTTGAGACTGGAAAATTGGTGACACATTTTAATTCAGTAGCAAAACATTTGGTAAAATTGTTACCTGAGATAACTTGAGATACAAACATGCATATAATTTCCTTAAGACTTTCTCTAAAGGGAATTCGAAATGTTAATATTGTGAATTGGTTTTTAGAAGCTGTATTTGATAAGGTAAAACAAGAAGGAAAAATATCTCAAACATAAGTTACTTAACAGAAGGAATGAAAAGGAAACTAAAGAGTGAGAAACTCCAGGACTTACAAGCTTGGAAAATCAAACTATTTCTGTCTTTAACTGGTTAAAAGATAAGCATTTTGAACCACAAAGACTAATTAAGACTCAGATTAAGACTTAGTTTAGGGACAAAGACCAAATTATTGGCCTCTGCACCCAACCTTTTGATTGGATTAAGGTGTCCTCAGTAAATCCTTTCAGTTGGACAAATGGCTCAGGAAAAAGAAACCAAAGGGAGTGATGTCATGAAGCCCGATAAACTCAATTAAGTGTTCTTCAGGTTAGAGGAAGAAGCAGATTTGTAAAAGAATAGTGACCATGTCTCTTAGTACATGGAGCAGAAAAATCAATAAATGTGAGAAAAGAAAAGATAAAAAATTTAAAAAGGCTTTAATGCCAATAGTATTTCCTGCCTGAAAGAACAGATGTGTGCCTTTTTATATCTTAAAATGACATGTGGGCCACCAACTTTCTCTGGGCAGGAAGCAGCCCAAAAGGGCTGCTCAGCTATAAGGAGGGTGTGTTTTACAGTTTTCTACTCAGATATCAAGGAAGGTAAATGAAAACGAAGAGGTTGGAACCAATAGCCCTGGAGAAAATTCCCTGAGGAGTTAATTTTAGACTCCTAATCAAAGACACTTCATTTTCTCCCCCTCCTGTTTGCCCAGTGGGGTTTCAGAGCTTCTGCGGACAGTGAATACACTGTGTCCTCCGTTTTTTCCGCCTTCAAATGGGAATGTTTATGTGTTTATCCTGCCTTTTCCCCACCATTTTTATGTTGAGTGCACTTGGAAAAGATACTTGTCTCCTTAGTCACATGAGGCCAAATCAAGAGGAGCTATTTGGATTTGATATAGATAGGTTAATGATCTTCAAGGCTGATGTTGTGGTCTGTTGAAACTTTTAGGATGTCTTCCTTGAAGGTGAGAGTAAAATTTGTGTGAAGAAGTGTAGAAAGCAAGTATCTGTGATCTAGAAGGTGAACTGAGATTCTCAGTTGCTCACTTTCTTCTTCCAAGCAAGAGGATTATATATAAGGCATTGCTGTATGACTTGCTTGCTCCTGTGGAAGGAATGTATATCCCTTCCCAGTGTTACTTGGCCTTGGCCATGGGGCTTACTTTGTGCAATGGAATATGAAATATGCCACAGATAAACGGACTCTCTAAATGTAATTGTGTTGCTTAGGCTAGGCCTCTTGCTTTTCTGTCCTGAAAGTTTATATGAGATTGTCTCCTAGAGAGCTGCTTCTTTAAAGTGGGTACAGAAATGAGGAGGCACATGGGACAGAGATAAGCAGGACCAAGCAATTAATCCTCAGCCATTGACCTGTAAAATGAGCAAGAAAACAAATGTTTATTTAGTAAACCACTGTGATTTTGGATTATTTGTTGTGCAGCAAAACTGACCAATATAGAACTTGAACAATTCAGAGATTTTTCAATATTGATTTGTTTAGCCCCATGAATTTGATCTTGATTTATAAACCTAAAGCATTTCAAAGAGAATTGATGTTGACTTTCATTGCTCTTTTATAAAAGCTTGTATAGCTCTTATACTTATTTTTGTAACATAAAGTTTAATTTGTCCCATGTCAATGAGTTAGATAAATTTTCATTTACTTAAAAGTCCCCTACTGCAATTTGACATCACACTAGTCTATATTTCATAACTGTACGTTAGAAGATATTTGAAAAGGAAAAATAATTTATATATATATGCATTTTCTGATTATTGCCTAGTGGGAAGCAGACCCAAAGAACATTAATAATGCAACATTTATCAAGAGCTCACTGTATCAGTCATTGTGCTACATACTGCACATTTATTATCTTACTTAACACTGAAAAACTCTTTATAACAAAAAATTCTATTTTTATTTCCCTGATAAATATTAGAGAAGTGGATAATTTTTTTTCAGGTTCATATAGCTAGTAAGGCGGCAGACTTGGGATTCAAATCCAGAACCCATACTCTTAACCCATGCTGCCTCATTATTTTAGTTGGTGTTCAGTGATATACAAATGCCTCTAAGTACCAATTTCTTGATGAGCTGAATATTTCTGAGACCAAAACTATACTTTGGAAAGCCCATAGTGTCTATTTTCATTTATAATAAGGAGATAGATTGTGTTCTTCAAGTTTCTTGGGTTATACATAAAGAGAACATGCATGAGTAAAATAAATCTCTGAATGCATATTATCTGTGATGTAAAATAACGCATACGTTTATATAAATCAATTAAAAATATATTTACCATTTTCTAAGCTTCATCTTAACTGTGTGGTTTCTAGATATGAAAAATGATGTAGTACATAATCAATACAATGTATCAGGCTGACTCAGTTACATCTTCAGGAATTTCATAGTATAGCAAGCAAAATGATTATTAGTGATCCAATTTATTTTATAGAAGGAATAGATCTGCTTACCATGTGACAGGAAGCATACAATGATCTTCTCTAAAAGTGTTCCAAGGGTCACTACTTTTCCTAGATGTTAAATTATGCTATACTGTAAAAGTGTTCAGTGGGAAATTTTGGATCCCATGATTTTTTTCTTTATTAAGGTTTCTTTTATTGTAGGAATCATCAGTGTCTTTGATAAAATGATGTGCATTATAACTGTACAAAAGGCATATAAATATACTTTATTTCTCACATTTATTTAACAAGGACTGAGTCATAGGTCAAAATTTGGAAAACATTGATTTTTCAACACCCAGAAAAACACAGGGATAAATCAGCCCACCATATTGAAAAGGAGACAATTACATGCTTGTGTATATAAAAAACTTCCTATTAATTTAAACCAAAATTTATTGATGAATTAATAATTAAGCAAATAGCATAGCTAATAAAGAGATGTTATCATATTAGGACAGTTGAGTCATGTCATGTGAGGGTACTTTAAGAGTTAAAAATGTCTTTCTAAGTTTCATATACACACTTAAACTTATAAATCAAATGTCAATATGACAGTTCAGTCATCTTTAATTTAAATCATGATTATTGGATTTTAAAAGGCAGACAAGGACTGAGAAAGGAAAATACCTTTTAACTTCGCTAGCAGTTAATAATGACATCCTATATATAGAACATTGTTTCTAAGGGTAAAATGCAACAAGGGTCAGAATGGCCATCCTCCATGCTTCAGTCGATGTTACATGTCACAGTGTCTAAGGCTGTTTCAATCTCCAGGAGCCCTCACTGAGCTGTAGTGAGAGGTATAAGAATTCCATCTGACAGAATTTCACTGGTGAAATCCTCCTAGAAACTGTGCATATTGCTTCTATTGTCTCTTTTTTTTTTTCCCCTTCAAAATCTCTGGGCTATCTGCTCAAGGAGACATGCCTGAATAAAAAGGTGTGAAGAAGTGAGTGTTGGATATGGCCATAGAGTGGATAATCAGTGAGCAATTCGTAATACGGGTTTATTTGTGGTCAGCAAAGAAAAGAGATGAAAGCTAATCACCTGCAATTTTAATCTTTTGGTTTGTGCTTCCAAAATCCAAGTACCTTTTATTTTTATTTTATTTTATATTTCTAACGTGTGTTTGGTGCTATACATCAACTTTTAGAAAACTCGTTTAAAAAGCTTGCAAATTCTTATTTGACTTCAGGTTAACTCAATTCATTTGTGCTACACAGTCAAATATAATATTTACTAAAACAAATACACAATTCATATTTATGTGTATGGGATTTTTTCATAAAAAGAAAATCAGATGTTTTATTTAGAGAGTAAAGCATGTAGTTTTATTCAGGAAAATGACACCATCATTTTTACAGTACAGTATTATTATTATTATATACATTTATAATAATAATGTACACTGTACATCTAAATACATTTTAAATACTCAAGATGACTTGAAGTTGTTGGGAAAATTGATGAATTTTGGAAAACAAATACCATATTTTCAGTGATTGATAGGTCACAAAAATCTCCTTCTAAAAGGAAATACATCTATATCTATATTTATATCTATCTCTAGGCTTAGTAAAAAGGCATCTATATTCAAAGGCAATCTTTAATGAAATTTTTGCCATTCTGTCTGGAATAAAGATCTTTGTAATATTTGACCATATTCAAAATAATCAGAGGTTAAATGCTAAAGATGCTAATACCAAAAAAGTTACCACTTATCTTTTGTCATTTCTGAGAGAAATATCTAGAGTTTGAAATATTTTTTTCCAGGAATTTGGGGGTTTTCTTGGAAATCTGGCTTTATATAATTATAGATGTGGTGATAATGTGATTATAATATCAATAGAGTATGACCTCATAAAAAGATTTTTAGGAATCTTACATAAGTTTTCTCCTTCTGGCATGGAAGTTAAGCATTTTTGTTGGGGAAATCTTAGGGAAGAATTATCCTTACCTTTGACATTTATTTCACTCAATTATATAGTATGAATGTTACACTACATACTTAATTTAACATCAAAAGGGGCTTAAATTTTTCCAGAGACTTTACAATTTCTACTAGAATTTTTTTCCCTGAAATAACTTTATTGTTTCTTGTAGGAAAAGATATTTTCTGGAATTGGATTTCCTATGTTGAGTCCTTCTCAAACATTGTTGTTTCTTACAATAGTAAATTTAGCCGCAATAATCTAGAGGCCACTGTGGCCTCATTCACGTGCTATCCATGAATCGTGCTGAGTATGAACCTACATTTTGAGAAAAATTTCTAAAGATCTGGAGGCCTTTACAGAGATATAGCAGATGTATAACCATTTAAGATAGGCTGATACATTTTGGGGATTTACAGTATGGTAGTGAACAAGTTAAGCTTTGGCTAATGAAATTTGGAGTTTGACTACCAGACCTATCATTTGTCAGCTCAGTGACCTCAGGTAACTTTCTTAATTTCTCTAAATCTAAATTTCCTCATCTGAAAAAGAAAAATAAGAATAACTCACCGCTCTGTTGGGAAGATTAAATAAAGTATTGTACATAAAAGCACCTGTAGTGCGTAGTATGTTGACTAAAACTCAATAAATGATAGGAATAATTTGTTTTCTTAGTTATGTCCTTTGGTCCCATTTGCTTGTTCAATGTTTGTGGTTAATTGTTTAAAATCTTGGAAGAATAATGCATAAACAGTTTACTTTTGATGACTAATCAGTATTCTGCCCATTGACACATGTTCTGTGGAATAAAGTGTTAATCTAATAAACTATGTCTTTAACTTCAGGACAGACCTTCTCATGTTTGCTTGGCTACCAGAGTTTCTTGTTCGTGTAGCATGACTGTACTTGTTAACAATTTTACATTACGAGAGAAGTGCTGGGCTGGAACAGGTGATGGGAGCTTGTGTTAGTGTAGGAAGTCAGCCCAGGAAAAGACAGAGGGCTGATAAGGAGTTTGGTGGTAACCCCAAAGAGAAGGAGCATAGCCCATCCTTTAAGGAGCAGGGACACAAAGAATAAGGCTTATCCAGAGAAGAAAGGGATTGGAGGTAGCAAGGGGTGAGTAGGGGGAGAATGTGGGGGTCATCTTCCAGCGGGAGGTAGACAGCATGGCACAAGATGTTCCTGTTAAAACTGATTAAATTCACTCTGGTTAGGTGTTCCCATTGTGGCTCAGTGGAAATGAATCTGGCTAGTATCCATGAGGAGGCAGGTTCGATCCCTGACCTCCCTCAGTGGGTAAAGCATCCTGCATTGCTGTGAGCTGTGGTGTAGGTCAGATGTGGCTCGGATCCCACGTTGCTGTGGCTGTAGCTGTGGCAGGCAGTTGAAGCTCTCATTCAGTCCCTAGCTTGGGAACCTCCATATGCCGAGGGTGTGGCCCTAAAAAGACCAAAAAAAAAAAAAAATTCACTCTGGTCAAATATGTCTGGTTCTGAAGTTAGCCTTTTCGCTGCCATCAAAGACAATTTACCTAGTAAAATTTTATTTAAAATATTATACACAGGTCGCGGAGTCAAGTATTTTATTTCCCTTTTGCAGGAGGATAAATAGAGTTAGTAGCTTATTATATTTTTATAGCATGGTGAAGTAGAATCCAATCTCAAAATTAAGTGTTTTTATGATCATCTTATTTTTCTGACTATGGATTTTTAACTAACGCTCTTACCATTAACTATGCTGCTTTCTCAACTTAGTGATCTAGAACTACAGTGAGTCTCTAGACCTATATGCTTGCCTCCCAAGAGGAGGACTATGCAGTGATTAACAACTGTATTCAAATATTCAGAGAATTTTTATAACTAGAAAAATGACCAGTTTTTCTCATTTTTCACTGAAAGTAACGTAAGAGGAATATGAAGTTCAAGGAACTCATGTTAGGCCAAAATGGTGGTTTCTGGTCCTTTAAGTTTTCAGGGGCCTGGGCCACTGCACATGCCTGATCATAGTAACTTCAGAAATCCATCTGATCTGCATCTTAGGAAGCTGTTAGTTAGTTAGGGCTACCATTACATAGTACCAAATACTGGGTAAATTAAACAATGGAAATTTATTTCCTCAAAGGTCTGTGGACTAGAAGTCTGAGGTCAGAGTGCCGGCAGGATTGCAGGATTGATTTCTTCTGAGATCTCTCTCCTTGGCTAGTAGATGGCCATGTTCTCTTCATGTCTTTACATAATGGATTGAAGTCCACACATATGACTTCTTTTTACCTTAGTTATTACCCCCATAAAGGCCCCTATCTCCAAATACAGTTAATTCTGTGATACTGGGGAGGTAACAACTGAAGTGTATGAATGGGGGAGACACACATTTCAGCCCATTGCACCCTGCAGACATCACTTGCTGCAGGTATGACCAAAAACGAAACAAAACAAAACAAAAACCTCAATTGCTATGTACATTTCGATGAAATGGTTTATGTTTTGTAGGAAAAGGTCAGCCACCTCATTCTTATATATGTGGTTATCTGCTTTTCCAAACACACAGGATTACAAATAGCAAATTAGAAGAATGGAGTCAAAAGTCTTGCTGGAACCGAGTACACAGAGATGGTAATAAATAGGATCAAGTGATTGTGATGGTGAGTGGGAAAGACAGATACTCTACCAACAAAACAAAAGAAAATGAAGTAGAAGTGGGAGCCTGTCCAGCAGGGATCCTGTCTGTCCTGTATACCACTGATAGCCCGTACCCAGTGTAGTACCTGGTGTGTAGTAGGGGTCTGACACATATTGTGTCAACAAATTTGTTGAACGAATAAAGACATGTTTGTAAACACTCAGAGTGGAGAGGCCATTTGATATGAATAAAACTATTTCTCAAAGCATGCCCCTTGAAACTATAGTTCCAAAGATACTTGGAGGAAAACAATAAAGATCATACAGTTTAATTTGTGAGGTAGACACCTTATCCAGTCTATTTTTGCCACAAAAATAGCTTAGTTGAGAAATTTGTTTAAACAGAAATATAGGTCAATGGAACAGAATAGAAAGCCCAGAAATAAACCCAAGCGCCTGTGGTTAACTAATCTATGACAAAGGAAGCAAGAATACAATGGAGAAAAGACAGTCTCTTCAATAAGTGGTACTGCCATTTATAAAAGAATGAAATCAGAACACTCTCCAACACCATACACTAAAGTGAACTCAAAGTGGATTAAAGACCTAAATGTAAGGTCAGATACTATAAAACTCTTAGAGAAAAACATAGGCTGAACACTGTCTGACGTAAACTGCAGCAATATCTTCTCAGATCTCCCTCCTAGAGTAATGAAAATAAAAACAAAAATTAACAAATGGGATCTAATTAAAATTAAAAGTTTTTATAGCAACAACAACAACAAAGACAAAAGACAAAAGACAAAAAAAAATTAAAAGTTTTTGTACAGCAAAGGAAACCATAAACAAAATGAAAAGAACCCTCAGAATGGGGAGAAAATATCTGCAAGTGAAATGACTGACAAGGGATGAATCTCCAAAATATATAAACACCTCCTGCAGCTCAATATCAAACAAAAAAAAATCAAAAAAAGGGCAGAAGATTTCATTAGTCATTTCTCCAAAGAAGACATACAGATGTCCAAAACAAACACTAAAAGATGCTCAATGTCACTAATAATTGGAGAAATGCTAATCAAAACTACTATAAGGTGACACCTCACACCAGTTAGAATGGCCACCATCAAAAAGTCTACAAACAATAAATGCCGGAGAGGATGTGGAGAAAAGGAACCTTCTTATATTGTTGGCGAGAATATAAATTGGTACAACTGCTGTGGAAAGCAGTGTGGAGGTTCCTCAAAAAACTGAAACTAGAACTAATGCATGATCCAGCAATCCCATTCTTGGGCATCTATCCTGAGAAAACCATAATTCAAAAAGATACATGAACCTCAATGTTCATTGCAGCACCATTTATAATAGCCAAGATCTAAATGTTCATCAACAGAGAAATGGATAAAGAAGATGTGGAATATATGTACAATGAAATATTACTCAGCTGTAAAAAATAAATAATGGAATAATGCCATTTGCAGCAACATGGATGGACCTAGAGATTATCATACTAAGTGAAGTAAGTCAGACAAACATCATATATCACTTATATGTGGAATCTAATAAAAAGATACAAATAAACTTATTTATAAAACAGAAACAGACTCACAAACTTTGAAAAAATTAGGGTTACCAAAGGGGACAGGCGTTGGGGGGGTGAGGGATGGAATGGGGGTTTGGGATCGGCATATATATACTGAGATATATGGAATAATTGGCCACTGGGGACCGTTATATAGCACAGAGAACTCTACCCAATGTTCTGTGATAATCTATGTGGGAAAAGAATCTGAAAGAGAATGGATGTGTGCACATATCTAACTGAATCACTGAATTGTTGCATAGCAGAAATGATCACAGCATTGTAAATCAACCATATTTCAATAAAGCTGTAAAAAATGAAATAAAAAGAATGGATAAACAACAGTTTCCTACTGTATAGCACATGGAACTATATCCAATCTCCTGGGATAAACTATGATCAGAAAATAATTTTTAAAAAGGTGCTTCTGCTATGGTGCAGTGGGTTAAGGATCTGGCATTGCCACAACTGCGGTGTAGGTCACAGCTGCAGCTCAGGCTATATTCCTGGCCTAGGAATTTCCATATGCAGCCAAAAAAGAGAGAGAGAGAAAAAAAAAAGAAAATGTGTATGTGTGTATGTATGACTGAATCACTGCTCTGCAGCAGAAGTTGGCACAACCTTGTAAGTCAACTATACTTTAATAATAAAAATATTCTTAGCATTAAAAAAAATCTGTTTAACTTTGTTCAACCCCATGCTGTCCTAAATTCTTTCAGAAGAGCTTTTCTCATGTAACACCTGGAAACGTGCTTGTTAGTTGTGTTCTGAGGGACACAGGAGTGCACACTTTGTGGACACAAGTGTCGGGTTAGCAGTCATACCTCTCTCTTGTTCCTGAAGATGCTACTGTTTTAGAACTAGTACAAAATTTTTTTTATGGACTATATCCTTTATTTTAAAAGGTGGTAAAGTACAACAGAAGTATTAAGATATTTGATAGGATAATGAAGAATGTAAATTTTTGGTACCTAAAATGTTAGTATTTTAGAAATCTTGAAAAATACCTCAGCCAACCTTCTCCCCCTGCTCCCTGCCTCCAGGAGGCTGTCCTGTATGGACTTCCTTAGCAGGCTTTCTGGACTTCTATCTCCCAATGGGGGGCCTGGTGGGGGGGTCCCCAAGCAGAAATGTGAGGCCAGGTGTCCACTCCCTTGCCTCTTTCCCTGCCAGGTCATTTCGGGTTGGCTGCTCCTCTTAACCCAATAATTTCCTTAGTGGGGCCTCCCTACATGACTTGTTTCTTCTGGGTTCCAGTAAAATTCCCTCCATTTGTACTTTCTGATTTACACAGTCCCACTGTGTAAATTCCTCTCTCTCTTGCAGTTGCCCTGTGGTCAGCTCACTCTTTCGTAAATGGCTCTTTCACTTAAACCCTCCTTAAATTATCCTATGTACCATTCATTTGCTATATATTGTTTATCTTCTTGAGCAATTGGATATTTGCAGTTTGTCTCTATACCTCTCTAGTGTAGTTTGTAGTCATCCTGAGATAATTTATTAATATTGGAATTACATATAAATTTTATATATATAAAAATTACACACACACACAGACACACACATATATATATATATACTGGCCATGCTTGTGGCATTTGGAAGTTCCCAGGCCAGGAATCAAACCCACACCACAGCTGTAACCAGAGCCACGACAGTGGCAACACCGGGTCCTTAACCCACTGAGCCACAAGGAAACTCCATAATAAATGTTTTTTAGCTACCCAAAGGGCATCTTTGAAAGAAAAGTTTTGCCAGACATTTCAGAGTCAACTCTGACAGTAGAGCATAATGGTTAGGTGTGAACACTCTGGAATGAAATTCCTGGGTTTTAATTTTAATTCAGTCTCTATTAACTGTGTGACCTTGGACAAGTCATTTAACTTTTCAGGTTCTCAGTTTCTTTGTTAGTAAAGGAGGGATGATAATAATAGGTTGCCTAAGGATCATTATGAAGTAAAATTTAATACTTATAAAGCACTTACAGCAATGCAGGCCCGTATTAAGTGGTAAGTATTTGCGTGATAGGCATTATGGTTTTATTGAGTGCCTCTTATGTTCTAGGCAGTATGGCAAATACTTTATCATACTTTATCCCATGTAATCCTCAGAACAATCTTGTTTGCCCCCATCCACTTGGTAAGCAGTGAAGTTGAGATTTGAAGGCGGATTGTAATATCTTTATTAAATTAATTTATACCTACGCATAGTATATACACATGTACACACAGACTTATCTACATGCTATAGATAGTACTAATTACATAGTATTCACATCTTCAGAACACTGGTGCTGGCACATCATGGATTCTCAGTATATGATTGTTGCTTCATCTCACTCCTGTTTCCAAGTCTCTTTCCACTTGACGACACTGCCTTCCATCTTACATGTAAAGGAGTGAAATGAAATTTCTGGAAGTTTTGTGAGCATTAACTGGAGAGGAGAAGAATGTGATTTATCTCTACTGCTGAATCTGACCTTCCCCATCCCACCTCTAAGACAATAAAACATTAAGTTAACAACATACTGGAAAAGATACAAAATTTGAATTTTCCCAAGTGTACTGAGCTGTTAACTCGGACAAGTGTGGAAGGCTGTGATTGCTGCAGTGGGTGCATCCCAGATAAGGAGATCAAAGATTATCAGGAGACTAGCCAGATGCTATAGTAAAGAGCTTTGCCTGTTTTCAAAGTAATTGATGAATGATGTGAGAGCTTTCATTGGTATGCTCTTGAATGTTCTACATGGATGTTCTAAATATTAGAAATTTTATCAGTAGGTCAGATGGCTTTTAGACAACAAAACTTTGTTAAAGCACCATTCACTTGAAAGATTATCTGATTTTGTACAAACATAATTAGAAATTCAATCAGACATCATTATAATATTTATCCACACCATCATTATGCCAGTCATCCACACTGAATATGAAATTATCTTTTGGATTAAGGATTTTTTTAAATTCTAAAATTTTGCCTTCTTGTGTTATTTCCCAAAGGGTTTAACTGACTTGCAAATGTCATATAGTTAATAAGTAGCAGAGAATTGATTTAGACAAAGTTTCTTCTGTCTCCCAAACCTGTGTACTTTCTTCTATATACACATCTGAAGTTGGAGGCAGTATGTATATGTGTGTGTGTGTGTGTGTATGTGTGTGTATGTATATATATGTATGGAGAGAAAGAGAGATTTTTAATTCTGTTAGAATGACTAGCTCACGAATCTGTAAGTTTTGTGAGCATGAACACCTGGAATTAGAGTTTTTTCACAAAAGTTATAAATTTCATCATTTATTAGCTACATCTACCTTTCCCCTTAGAATAGACTATCAGTCTGTATGTCTCTCTATAAAGATTTGTCTTTAGTTGGAGTTCCCGTCGTGGCTCAGTGGTTAACGAATATGACTAGGAACCATGAGGTTTGCAGGTTCGATCCCTGACCTTGCTTAGTGGGTTAAGGATCCAGCGTTGCCGTGAGCTGTGGTGTAGGTTGCAGACGTGGCTCAGATTCTGCGTTGCTGCGGCTGTGGCCTAGGCTTGGCAGCTGCAGCTCCAATTAGACCCCTAGCCTGGGAACCTGCATGTGCCATGAGAGCGGCCCCAGGAAAGGCAAAAAGACAAAAAAAAAAAAAAAAAGATTTGCCTTTAGTCTAAAGACTTATATATGATTTGGCAAGGTAACTCATAGCTTTTTTTGTGCTATTAGATATTTTTCTTAAAAAACAGGAAGAAAAAAGTAAGTTCTGTTTTCTAACTTTTAAGTTATCTCAATGAAAAGTGTTGCTGGAACCTATACTTTATTTTCAGTTTCTTAATTAAATGTGTATATTCTAACTCCTGGAATTACTGTTATTATGGTAGTGAAACTCTCTTATTCTCTGACTTCTGACTTTAACTGGCTTTATTTTTAAGCCAAAATTAACATGTATACTTTTTGTTTTGTATGGTTGTTACTGACACTATTTATTTATTTATTTTCTTTTTACAACCTCACCCATGGCATATGGAAGTTCTCAGGCAAGGGGTCAAATATGGGAGCTGCAGCAGAGGCCTATGCCACAGCCATGGTAACCCTGGATCCTAGCCACATCTGCAGCCTATACTGCAGCTTGTAGCAACACCAGATGCATGACCCATGAGCGAGGCCAGGGATTGAGCCTACATCTTCGTGGGTACATTGTCGGGTCCTTAACCCACTGAGCCACACTGGGGAACTCCTATTAAAGTATTTTTAATCTTTAGTGGAATCATTATCTAAAGTGGCTCTCTTGGTGTTCCTGTTGTGGCTCAGCAGTAACAGACCCGACTAGCATCCAAGAGGATGCAGTTTCAATCCCTGGCCTTGCTCAGTGGGTTAAAGATCTGGCATTGCCGTGAATTGTGGTGTAGGTCACAGATATGGCTTGGATGCTACGTTGCTATGGCTGTGGTAGGATTTGACCCCTAGCCTGGGAACCCCAAAAAGAAAATAAATAAATAAATAAATAAATAAATAAATAAATAAATAAACTGGCTATCTTACTGCATTTTTTTTTTTTCTGGGAATGGGGCTGATTCAATCATATTTCCAAGAGCGACCAATGATTAAGCTTCTGGCCTTGTAGGATACTTGAAGAATGGTTGAGAAAACTTCTCTTCTCTTCCAAATTCTACCCAGAAGCAGTACCTCTGACCCTGAGGTTAGAACCTTTCTGGCCACCTTCAAGTCTAACTTCAAGTGCTGACAGAAGTAATAGTTGACAAAACTATGTGAATTTATGGACTAACAATTTTTTTGTCATAAATTGGAGATAAGTGAGAACCTCAGTAACAAGAGGAAGGGAAGGAGCCCTTTGTCCTCTGAACCATGCCTCAGACACTGGTTGGATTACTTACAGTCATGAATACTGAAGAGTTTTTACAGTGGTCTAGGGCCCTCTGCTCATTTCCAGTTAGGCAGCCTAATCCCCTTGAAGGGTAAAAGCATTTGATAATTTCGCAGTGATAAACTTAGCATTGTATGGTGGGGAAAGTACAAAATTTTATTAGATTTATTATACACTATAGTTTTATTATCTGTTCTTTTTCTTTTAGGATAATTTCTCTCTTTCTCAGAGACCTTGTCTTCCTTTGAGATATTTAGTTCATTTTTGGAAGGTCAGAAAGTACATTTAAGGAATGATTTTATTAGAAAAGGAGACCATTTGATCATATTGCTAAAGATGTGGCAGAAAATGAATGTTTCTTCAGAGGAGAAGAACATTCTATAAATGAACCCATCCACATTAGACTGAACATTTCATATCATTACTTTCAAATATAAAACTACTAATTGTTGGAAAATCTCCATGTCAGTCTTTAAACAATTAGCCAAATAGTGGAGTCTCACGAGTTTCCCTGAGGCGTAGTGGGTTAAGGATCTGGCATTGTCACTGTAGTGGCTTGGGTCACTGCTGTGGCATGAGTTTGATCCCTGACCTGGGAACTTCCACATGCTGTAGGCATGGAAAACAAAACAAAACAAAACAAAAAACAAAAACAGAAAAGTGGAAGTAGTGATATAAAATTTTAAACTTTATTTTTACCAGAGAATTTTTTTTTTGTCTTTTTCTCCTTTTTTTAGGGCTGCACCTGTGGCATGTAGAGGTTCCCAGGCTAGGGGTCTAATCGGAGCTGTAGCTGCCAGCCTACACCAGAGCCACAGCAACGCCAGATCTGAACCGCATCTGTGACCTACACCACTGCTCCTGGCAACACTGAATCCTTAACCCACTGAGTGAGGCCAGGGATTGAACTCGCAACCTTGTGGTTCCTAGTCGGATTCATTTCCGCTATGCCACAATAGGAACTCCTTACTAGAGAATTTTAAATGGTTATTTTTTGTTATAAACACTTTGAGGGTGTAGATATAAGCAACTGCATATTCACTTAATTAACAGCAGTAAAACCAACAAAAATATTATTATTAATTTTTTTGGATAGCTGCACCTGCAGCGTATGGAAATTCTCAGGCTAGGGACTGAATCCAAGCTATGCTGTACCTGTTGCAGTTCCAGTCCTTTAACCCATCCAACTGGGCTGGGGATCAAACCTGTGCCTCTGCAGTAACCTGAGGCACTGAAATAGGATTCGTAACCCACAGCACCACAACAGGAATTCCTCAAGATTATTTTAAAAGATAGGCAAAATAAATCTAAAATGGAAGCATTTTATTCTTGACTCAAATATTCTACATTTGTAAAATCTTACTTGAATTTTAATTCTATTAAGCTTCTATTTGACTAACGGTATAATAACTTAGCAATGAAGCTAAAAGATAGAAAAAGAAACTTTCTTTAGAAAAGAGGCAGAAAAAAATTTTGCTGTGGTACAAGATTTTCAGAAGCTGACTCAATGGGAAGTTGAATTATTCTGCTTTCAGGATGTGGGGATGGGAAATATCCAGGGTTGGTGTAGACACTTCTCATTGCTAATGGAGGATGTGTTAAGTTAGGGGCATCTCTTCATGATGAGTCTTCTTTGGGACTTTCATACTCACCTTGCACAAACTGTCCTCGGAACATTAACATCTGAGAGTAGGATGTGGTAGAGCAAGAAAGGCTGAACCCAAATCAGGTGTAACATAAATAGCCAAGATCATCTACTTTGAAATGGTCATTTCTACTGGATTGCATTTTTAAACATGTGTTATCCTATGGTGTTAACAAAAGAAGGTGTAGTAGAAATTTCAGTTCTGTTGGTCCAGAGTGACTCTGCCAAATTAGGCACATGAAGATAAATTGCATATGGCTTGTATTGGAAAAGTACAACAAATCGATGCTGGGGAACCTTCTATGATTTTGATCTCATGGAGGTGACATTTGGTTCACAGAGGACACGTTTAGATACTCAATCCCTCAGCCACCACAGCTAAATGCTCCTACTTTCTTGGTGATCTGATAATCCAGTAGATGACTTGCTGGTCCTCTCAGACCTTCGACATATGCCCCAGTTTAAACATTGGAGTGTTAGAAGCCCCTTTTTGTCTAACCGATTAAATTTAAACTCTGCCTCATTGAATTTTCCCCCTGTCCTGTGAATTTTTTTTTTTCTTAATTCTTGAATTTTCTCTTGGCCAGTAGAGTTTTTGACCAATTACTATGAGCCTTGCTCCTCATGGGAAATGACTTGGCTTTAAAAAGTACAAATGCTTCTTCCTGCTTTTTCTATAAGAATTTTTGCTTGTTTTCATAGGCATACAGCTGTTCACAATTATGACTGATTGTTTCACCTGCTTTGGACAGTTTCTCCTCTGTTGTTAAGGACTACATTCTCTATTATATGAACATTGAAATATATTTTACTTCGTTTTCCCAATTAAAGTCAGAAATGACTAAGTTTTTGAAGATTTTGAATATCACTTTCAAACTATTTTCTGTCTTAAATGAAGTCAGTTCTCATTTTGGAGAATTTTATTTTTATCTGTTAATTCATTTATGTAGAAACCTGGTTGAGGAGGTGAAAACTAGAAGAAAATAGTTTCAGTAAATGCTGATTTTTCAAAGAGAAGCTTTGGAATTTATGGAGCCTTTCTAAATCAGCTTTATGTTTTTCACGATGATCTTTTATGTAAATATAGCTTAAGATATTTTCTCAAAGGTAAACAAGGCTTGGATAATTTTCCCAATGTCTGTTGTGTAATTTTTCCCCTCCTATTTTGCAAAGTAGTTGATTGTTAGGGAATCAGTCTAAAATGTCTTACATTTATATGCCTTTGTGAAATAGCTTTGTGTGTATGTATAGTTGGCAAAAGGCTTCAATATCTTTCTTACTGTCAGTTGATCTGCTCATTATCTATAGCTATGTATGTTGTGAGAAGCCAAGTAGTATTGCTTATCAGAGCCTGGCCTTGCCATACAATTAACTTCTTGTTTCTCTTCAAACATGATGAATGATGGCAACAATAAAACACTCCTGTAAAATGACCCTTTTTTCTACTGTATTTCATTATGGGAAAGAAAAATTTTTAAAGCGTTTTCAAAAGCCTATAATATATTTCACCTAAATAAATCCCTCTCTGCAAAGATATGTATATACAGCATATGTATTTATGTATAAGCAGAATTTTTGTTTATGTCTGTGTATACAATATCCTTACCTCTTTTCATTACAGGGTAGAATGCAAATCTAGGAAATCCTCTAAAGGGGATTATCTTTTAACATATTTGAATCAATTTTAGGAAAATAAACCACAAAACTTGATTAAATTACCAAATTTATTTGGTTTTGTTTATTTTTAATGAATTCTTTTGTGATTTTTGTCTGGATAAAATTTAGGCTATATACTCTACCTTTTGGAACACACCCATCAACAAATTGCAAACTTCTGCAACTTCCACCATTTTGGAATTACCTTCTTTTGTTAAACTTTTTACAAAAAAGTCAAGAAAATATCATCTAACATGGACCCCATGTAACTTTTGTACTTATGTTTCTCAGTGCAAATAGATCTGGGAATAAATAGATTCCCAGTATAAACCAAAGTATTTTTTATTAAAAACTTGTGTTTCCGTTAGCTTGAGGTCTTGTCTGTTTACTCACCACTATTTTCCCAGAGTCTGGATAATGTATGTGAGTAGAATAAGAATAAATACTAGATCTTTATAAACTCATAGTAATGGGTGGGCTTTTGAATTCTCATTGCTATTGTCAGCATCATCATAAGCATCTGTTGTTGAATAGCATTTTATGTTCACCATGTGCCTTTGTGTACAAGATGGTCCTTATAAAAAACAGGAGATAAGGAAAAAAATGACACCCAGAATGTATCTGATGATGATGCTTGTTAGATGGCATAACCAGGCCAGTACTTCTGAGCTATGATTCACTGCACTATTCATTATACTGACCCTCCAACAGTTATCTGCTCCAGCCAGTAATCATATGGAACATAAATAACATCATCCAGGGAAAGATGCTATTGACATTCTCTTTATTGTGTACTCCGATGTAAAATCATCCTCAATGATGTAAATTAGATGATGTAAATGATTATTTACTTTATAATTTAACCAATTTATCTGACCGAGATTTAAGTCCATTTCTCCATAAAAGGACTCATGCACTGACAGAAAATAAATAATATTTCCATATAATAATCTTTATTATATATAATAATCTTTTTAATATACTTAAAACATTTAAAAATAATTTCTTAGCTTTTTCCTTTTCTTTACAACTTCCTTAACATTTTTTTATAGGCTATCCATTATATTCTTACAGTAATGTTTTTTCCATTCAGTGAGCTACCTTTTGTTTCTCCGTTTTGTTCTACCTTCAGTATTTGTATCAAACTCCATTTACACTATTTTATATTCAAAATCTTTTTCTTTTTCTTTTCTTTTTTGCTTTTTGGGCCGTACCTGCGGCATATGGAGGTTCCCAAGGTAGGGGTTGAATTGGAGCTGTAGCCACTGGCCTACGCCACAGCCACAGCAACGCCAGATCCAAGCTATGTCTGTGACCTACACCACAGCTCACAGCAGTGCTGGATCCTTAGCCCACTGGGTGAGTCCAGGGATCGAACCCACAACCTCATGGTTCCTAGTTGCATTTGTTTCCTCTGAGCCATGACGGGAACTCCTGTATTCAAAATCTTAATTGACTTTGTGCAGCATACAGAACAATATCCTTACTCTTGGTGTTCAGCACCTTAAATGATGTAATTCAGCCTAAGTGTTCCCAAGGTCTATGGCACCTAGGCATCTATAATTTCTGGAAGCATATATTTGTATTGCAAGAAATATTAGCTGGTGTGAATGTGAAGACAGCACCCAAATGGTGCAGTTTTGTATCCACTATACCCATGTATACTGATGTGGAAGTTTTCAAACTCTTGGGTCTCAGGACTCCTTTATAGTTTTAAAAATTATTGAAGCCCTCAAAGAGCTTTTGTTTAAGCAGGTTGTACCTATAAATATTTATTGTGGTTGTAATTAAAAATGAGAAGTTTTAAACTATTAATTCATTTAAATTAACAACAATAAACCCATTCTATGTTAATATGAAAACATTTTTGTGAAAAATAAGCATTTTCTAAAAAAAAAAATTAGTGAGAAGGGTGGCACTATTTCACATACTTGCAAATCTCTTTACTGTTTTGATTAATTGAAAATATAGCTGGATCCTCATTTCCATTTCTGTATTCAGTTTGTTGTATACCGTTCAACTGCAGCACTTGGGAAACTTTACTTCACACTTTTGAGAGAATGAGAGTGAAAAAGCAAAGTATCTTCTGGATGCTATGATGACTGTTGTTTTGATTTCATAGATTGCCCCCTGCAAGAGTGCCACACCCCCTGGGAGGTCTTGGGAACACAGTTCAGTTCATGCTCACACAATAAGAACTTAGGCTTTGAGGCCTCAATGCTGTGTGTGTAGACAAGCTTCACTTCCTAGTTTTGTAATCCTAGATGAGTTATTAAACTTATGTCTCAGTGTGCTCTTCTCTAAAATAGAATTAATAATAATATCTCTATCCTAGAGATTCTTTGAGGATTAAATGAATTAACGGGCTGTTGCAATTACAACGGTGCCTAACACTGGGAATAGCCAATCTGTGATGAGGACAATGCACTTTTCTCTACTTGGAGCTCCTTCCTCTATCCCTGGTTTTCAATGTCTTTTCCTGTCCAAATTAATATTTCTTTGTTTTAAAGAGAGAAAAAAGTGTGGAACACTTCTTAATCAGGTCTTTTTTTCAGTGTTATCCTTTGATATCCCTTTAAGTGTAGTGAAGGGATTCCAAGGTGTATGTGAAAAACAAAAATAAAAGCAAGCTCCAAACTTTTTATTACCCTATAAATATTTATTCATTCCATTCATATGCATCAGTCTTCCTTTTCCTTTAGTACTGGTCAGCTTAACATAATACTTCCCTTCTCATTAGGTTAAGAGAACATAAAGCAATCTGAAATTCATTCATTCATTCATTCATTCATTCATTCATCACAAGCCTACTGGGCATATTCTAGGCATTCTACTAAACTCTGCTATGTAATCTTAAAATCTAGTATTAAAGGACATACATTAAACCAGTAACAGCAAACAAAAATGTATGAATAAAAATGTGAGATTTTGAAGTACTTTTTCTAAATCAGTTTTCACATGAATGATGGAATTATTGCAGCATTTTAATTTTAGTGCACTTATTTATTTCAGTCTACCAACCCATGAGAGTATATGTATCTTAGAAGCATGTCCCTGAGGCCTTTCTATCTTGTGTTCCCGGAATACTTAGCGCATGCTTTGTCGAATGTTGAGTGTACTTTAAAACTATATTTGTGATGACAAATATTCTAATATGACTTTTAATTGTATTTCCTAGCATGCCTAATTGAAACATAAGACTGAAAGTATTGTTTAGATGCTTTGATAAGAGTAATGAGTGTTTTTTACAAAGGTTAAGTTTTTACTTATTTATCTTTTTATTTTTAAGATTTTTATTTTTTATCTTATAGTTGATTTACAGTGTTCTGTCAATTTCTACTGTACAGCAAAGTGACCCAGTTATGCAAAGTTTAAGTTTTAAGGAAAAAGGTCTACACTTAGGATTTTTTGCATATAGAGCAATTATCACAGCTGTAATTTTATTTGTCTCCAGCAGATGGCACCAGTGCCTCAAGTAAAACTGTGGCTGAATTTAAGATAGTGCCCACATATAATACTCAGCAGATGTCATAAAAATCCAAGTTATTCATATCTATACAGTTAAATGCAAAATAAAATAGTTTAAGAAGTCTTCATCTTTCTAAAAATGTCTTCAAATTTTCAATTTATAATTCATTGCAGATTACTCTATGTAAGTAAAGGCTACATAGAAAGAAAGAAATAAACATAAACTGGGAGATTATTTCAGCAGAAAAGCATCCTTCAAGGTCAGGATGTGTTCCAAAATAATTTTTCAGTATCTTCCCTGAATAATTTATAAAAATAATCACAGAAGTGAATAAAGATCATTCTCTTTCTTCCTTTCCTAAGTTGTCCTTTGTCTTCATTATACTTTGGCAGCTCATTAATTGCTTAAACTATGAAAGATATATGCATTAAGTAGTGCTGAAAATTAGAAAAGGAAAACAAGGGACAACCAATACTTCCAAAATTTAACTTGAGAAAATTAATGTCGTTCAAAGTTTTTTTGGCTTTGAAAGCTTTAATTCATAATCATAACATCCTCCTTCCTGAATATTGTTATGTTCCTTTTCCCAATGGAGGGATCGACAGTTTTTCCTTTCTTTTAGAATCTAAAATGAACAAATGTTTGCTCTCAGTTTCTTGAAATGATGTGTTTAGCTTCGATTTTTTAATCCCCTTACTGACTCTCCTTTTTATTATGAAAAACTAGATTGTCTTAGATATTAATTATTTATAACTTTTAACTATTATAGAATCACAATTTCCTTTACTCAAAACTTTGTTTTAGTGGATTTTATTAGCTGATTAAAATTAACAACCCATATAAAAGAAAGTAGGATTTCTTAATACATTATGAGAGGTATGATAGTATACTATATTAATATATTTTAGTAACTCTTCTCACTTTATCTAATTTGATCAGCTTTAATGATTTTGGGGAAGCACATAAACATTATTTTTTGCTCTTAAATAGGTCTTTAATACAGCACTCTGTTGAAGAGATTTAATAAATTCTCTGAGAAGCTATTTGTATAAAAAGATTAAATGGCTCTATCATGCTTTTGATAATTAACAACTAAAAGACATGAGTGGAAATGACAGAATCTTGTTAATTATGAAATTGTATAATTTAATAAAGGTGTTCAAACAAAGGAATTGAATGCTTCACTCTCGAAAGGGTAGCCTGATGTGACTTCTCTAAATTTCCGAGAGCACACTTTTTCTCCTCACCAATCTTTCTCAGTGACTGTTCCATTTCCATCTCCACATCTGATGTCATCTTCTTGAGTAGATAAAGAACTGAGGGAAGGAAATCAAGAATGAGAGTCAGTGTAGCACTAGGAACCACACCATCTTATATTGAAAATTAAATCCAAATAGACTGCGAGTCTATGCAGTCATCAGTATGCAACATTCAGTGAAGTCTGTGATTGTTTTCTCTCAGTCACCAAAGAAGGATTTACCAGCGATAGGTGCTTTAAAGCACTGTGGTCTCTAGTTTGATATGGTGTGCTTTATTGGATTCATCCCTACAAGCATATAGGCTCTGTATTTTCCTTAGGAATCTTGGGTTTTTCTATTATTTTTTTCAGTTTTGATTTGTCATGAAAATAGACATGTAATCATGGGTCCAGTGTTTTAAAGACTCGGAATGGAGCTCATAGAAAAGAGAACTTTCCTGTGCTCTGCCTTCTACTCTCCAATTTGTATTCATTGGTAAAGTACAAAACGGGGAGAATTCAGTGTGTCCACTACATGTAAGCAGTGACCTAGAGTTGGAACAGTTATAGAAAGAGGGGTGGTTGGGAGGAGCTGGAAATAGCTTTGGGAAATGTGGGCAGAGCTCAAAAATTTTGTGGGCTAAATAGAATTCTAGTGGTTGGAATGTTTTTTCAAACTATTTTAAAAGTTGATTTACCGTTTCCTACAGTGAATTCTACCTCATTCCATCTCCTTCTCAGATGGCTTAAAAATTATTTTTTCTTCCTTTCACTGTTTGATCTGTTAAGAAGCAATAGTAAGGCTTTTATGATTTTACTGTGTAGTCACATGAACTAAAACTGTTTTTACATTCCCTTTTTTTAAAAGCAAATAAATTATTCGAATACAGAGAACCACCTTCAAGTAATAATTTTAAAAACCTTATCAGGTGGGGTATGCTCTATTTGCATGAAAATCTTGGGCAGTAAGTAAAAATTGGATCCTTTAAAAAAGCGTCTTTGCTTCGAGGCGCATACCCTCAATTGGGGCTGTTTTATAGTCTACCTTGTATTTCACTGCTTGTGAGCTCTGTGAGCAAACAGAATTTGTTCACAGGGTGAAACACATATTTATGGTCCTGAATAAACTGCTCAGATTCAAAAACTATTTGTGTGACAGTGCTAGACACAGGAATGCTG